>NW_012106141.1:5319205-5357093 GCF_000951045.1 Mandrillus leucophaeus | reverse complement strand
TATGCCTCACAGTTGTGGAGGCCGGAAGTCCAAGATCAGGTACTAGCATGGCCAGATTGTGGTGAGGGCCCTCTTCCAGGTTGAAGACTGACAGCGTCCCCTTGTATCATCACACGCTGGAGAGCAGCGGGAGCAAGCTGTCTGAGACTCTTATAAGGCCACTGATCCCATCACAGGGTCACTCCATTTTCCTGACCTTATTTAATCCTAATTGCCTCCCCAAGGCCCCACCTCTTAATCCCGTCACATTGTTGGGGATAGGGTTTCAATATTCGAATTTTGGAGGGACACAAACATTCAGTTCATAACATGGGTGACCCTCTTTTCAACCTCCCTTCCCTTTTCTGTCCTCAGGGGTCAGAGTCATGAACTGCTCTGCCCAGATCCTGTGGGGCTGGAGGGTGCAGTTTCATACTGGCTCTAGGTGATGGCAGTGCTCCGTGCCCCGCCTGCGGCCACCTGGCCTCACCACGGCAGTACAGGCACAGTCGTTGGCATGACGTGAGCAGCTCACGTAGAGTGATGTGGTCTTGTGTCCTAGCGCTGGTGACCCGAGACATTGCTTTTCTGAAAGTATGGCCCCTGGTCTTTGGTTTGCTCAAAGCTTTGCTCACGCATGGTTTCCCTTTTGCCATTGGGACTGACGAATGTTCACCTTTTTCTCTAACTTTGTCTTGTTGCCTAATAGAAATACCAAAGCTTCTTGACAGTAAGGGATGACGGCTCTTGTTTTCTACCCTTCCCTACCTGTGGAAAGGAGCCCATCTATGCATGATGGATGACCACGTCACCTTTGGCAAGAAGTCTCAGTGCCCCTAGCATGGGTGGCCTGAAGGTCCCTGCCCACTCCATGCTGGCCACAGGAGGGCAGGCACCCAGCCTGAAGGGAAGGAAATCTGGGCACCCCATGTCCACTGGGCTGCGTACACCTTGCTCTCGGCTGCTTGCCCTGCATGTCCTGCCCCGTCTCAGGCCCTTGCCCTAACCCTCTTCTCTCCCCCAACCTCCCTCCCTCTTTCAGAAATCAACAGCAGTGATATGTCGGCCCACGTCACCAGCCCCTCTGGCCGTGTGACTGAAGCGGAGATTGTACCCATGGGGAAGAACTCGCACTGCGTCCGGTTTGTGCCCCAGGAGATGGGTGTGCACACGGTCAGCGTCAAGTACCGCGGGCAGCACGTCACTGGCAGCCCCTTCCAGTTCACTGTGGGGCCACTTGGTGAAGGAGGTGCCCACAAGGTGCGGGCAGGAGGCCCTGGCCTGGAGAGAGGAGAAGCGGGAGTCCCAGGTGAGCATTCCGGGCAGGATTTTCACCTGGGAGGAATATGAGTTGAACCCAGGCAGTGTGGGCACCCACATACTTTTTTGCCCTATTCGAAAGAGAAGACTTCTGATAGGTGGCATTAAGGGGCATTCTTTAAAACAAGGCATTTGTGACTAAGTCTGGCACACTTTGTGTGCTCACGTAAAGCCAAACAAGTTTCTTACTGGGAGCCTCCTTGGTGCCTGTAACTTACTAGTGTGCATCTGAGTCTTTAATTGGGGAGCAGAGTAATACTGTTTCCAGAGCATCTTTCAGGGCTGATGTTCTGTGGAACACACTAGAAAGCTACAAAACTGACTATAAGCATCCTTTCCTAAGGTTGCTGCTGGTGGGAAGATCTGTGGGGAAAAAATGGAACATTCTCATCTTTTTCTGGCTTGGTTAGGGTGTATTCACATTTTTAAAAATTTTTATTTAATATTTTTTTTCTTTCCTTTTTTTGTTAGAGATGAGGTTCCACTATCTTACTCAGGCTGGTCTTAAACTCCTGGGCTCCTGTGACCCTCCTGCCTTGGCCTCCCAAAGTGCTGGGATTACAGGCATGAGCCACTGCGCCCAGCCTGTTAAGATGTCTTCAAGAGTACTCCAGATGTCCTATGAATTTAGATATCGCTAGTGATGCTTAGGAAACTTCAATGATGGCCCTTGCTTGGTTTCTCCTTGGGGTGAGAGAAAGAGAAAAGGGCTAGCAACAAACGAAACCTAGCGCTGCAGGTTTGAACAAGAATAGAAGAGGGGCAGGGGCTCTGTGGGGCTCAGTCACTAACCAGGTGTCTCTTTGCTCTCAGCTGAGTTCAGCATTTGGACCCGGGAAGCAGGTGCTGGAGGCCTCTCCATCGCTGTTGAGGGCCCCAGTAAGGCTGAGATTACATTCGATGACCATAAAAATGGGTCGTGCGGTGTGTCTTATATTGCCCAAGAGCCTGGTATGTATTCAGGGTTCACAAGAGGACATTTTCCTTGTTTGAACATGGTTAGGTTGCAAGGAACAGAAATCCATCAAGTTTGCTGAAGTCAATGGGGATTCTATGTGTATGGGCACATGGGAGAGCCTCCTAGAAATCCAGTTGCAAGATACATGGCCAGACCTCCTAAGGGTGGGAACGCTTGTTCTGGTTGCCTCTTGTCTTTCTCCATTAGCCTCTCTGCTTCTTGCTTTCATTCAATTGCTCCATTCTTTCCACCAACCGGCCTTTGTCTGCCCACCCATGGCTACCTTGGCTGGCTGCCCCAGAAGAGTGACCTTGGCATCTGAGCTCCCTCTGTCAGGAGTTCTTAACCTTTTGTGTGCCATTAACTCTTGCCATCTGGCGAAGCCTATGGAGACTGTTCTTGGGATAATGTTTTAAAACACATAAAATGAAATATGTCACATTATAAAGGAAATCAATGATACTAAATACAGTTACCAAAATCTTATAAGAACAAATATGCAACATAGAAACATGCATATCTTCATTAATACATTAAGTCATAAGATTTGGTGACAATATATTAACTGTCATCAAAGTAGCAAAGTAATAAGTGAAAATGATATGTCAAAATAACTGTAAAATGACATAAAAACATCTATAATTTTTAATGATGATATAAGTAATATGTACTTACAATGTGTTGTGATTTCTTGTCAACATTTCTGAAGAAAGGACATGGTAAATTTCAGTTAGTGGATGGTGAAAATTAAAATGTAGTTTTTTTCCCATTCAAGTCCATGGATCTCCTGAATTCAATACACAGGCCATCTGGGGACCCTGTGGGCCCCGGTTAAGAGTCCCTGGCCTTGCCCCACTAAGGAAATCATATTGGCCCAGCCTCAGCCAGGCAACTCCCACTCAACCAATCAGCTGTGGCCATTGAGGAGGGCTAGGTCTCTCTGAAGGCATTTTAGCCCTTGGTGAGAAGCAAGAGGTCACTCTGGGTTCAGAGTCTCTGAAATGATGGGACTTTCCTGTCCTCATAGGTAACTACGAGGTGTCCATCAAGTTCAATGATGAGCACATTCCGGACAGCCCCTACCTGGTGCCGGTCATCGCGCCCTCTGACGACGCCCGCCGCCTCACTGTTATGAGCCTTCAGGTGAGATGCAAGGAAGCATCCATCTCCTTGGCCACAGGCCGCCAGTGAGACCCCTGGACTCCTGAGGCCGCTTCAATGTCCCCTTAGGTGCTGAGGCCCCTTCTCACATTTTGACCACAGATGTCACCCAGTCACTGGGGAGCTTTCCTGCGGCAGAGTCAACTCCCCATACATTTAGGGCAGTTGACACTTGGGGCGAGCAAAAACAGAGCCACAGTCAACAACACACCTTAATGTTTGGGGACAAGTTTGTTTTTAAAGGTTTATTTAAGAGAAACAAAGGAAGCCTGTTCATAATTGGTTAAGGGATAACAAGGGCTTTCAAAACAAAACCAACACAAAAATAACAGTGCAGTGATGTTTTAGCCTGCTGTTGTTGGCTGCCCTTCCTCAAGAAAGACAGTTGCAATTTATTATGATTCATTTATAATAAGTGTGCAGGGAACTATGTTAAGAGCTTTATCAGTGTTACCTCAGGAAATCCTTGCAATAGCCTGACAAGTAGGTTCTCTTGACCCCATTTTAATGATGGAAAAACAGGGGTACAAGGAGGTTTTGTCCACTGGGAACCGCTAGTATGAGGCAGAGCAGAGGCAGTGTGGCTCCAGAACCTGTATTTTTGTTTGTTATTGTTGTTGAAACAGAGTCTCACTCTGTCATCCAGGCTAGAGTGCAGTGGCATGATCTTGGCTCACTGAAACCTCTGCCTTCCAGGTTCAAGTGATTCTTCTGCCTCAGCCTCCTGAGTAGCTGAGACTCCAGGCGTGCACCATCACACTCAGCTAATTTTTGTGTTTTTCTTAGAGATGGGGTTTCGCCATGTGGGCCAGGCTGGTCTCAAACTCCTGACCTGAGGTGATCCGCCCCACCCCCCTCAACCTCCCAAAGTGCTGGGATTACAGGCATGAGCCACTGTGCCCGGCCAGAACCTGTGCCCTTAACTACAACCTCTCTAACCCCCACCTGTCGTTGTGGCACACGGTTGCATAGTCCATCCCATTAGGATACCAGGAGATGCAACGTTTCTCATCGTCCTAAACAGGTCACTTAATTCAAGGTTGCACTAGCACCTTCAGCCAAACGAAGAACCATCAGGGATGCCTCTGGGTTTTTGCCCAGGACACTGAAAAATAATTAGGTGTCTGAATTGGGAGTAGCAATTAAGTTGTGAAATAACATTGAAATCCCAAAGTATGATTTCTGGGTAAGAGTTTCTAAATAGCCTTGAGCTGCCCCCAGTTCTTGAAAATATTGGATTCATTAAAATCCAATCTGATGTCTAAGATCAGTGATATGATTGGCTCTAGTTCCCTACACTTGGTTTACATTTGAGATTCTAATCTTACTCTGAGGGGAACTGGGATACCTCCAGTAGTTCCAAACGTTAGTGTTTCATTTAGGGACGTAAACAGAACCCAGACCAGACTCAGTCCACACATTGAAGCGGCCTCATCCAGAGAATACCAAGGGTACTAACTGGTTACTGTGGTGTAGATGTTTTTCTTGTGTTTCATTTAAAGGCTTCTTAACAGAAGTGTCTTTTGTGACCGACTTAACTGAAACCTACAGAGGGAGATAAACCCAGCACTTGTTGAGGGCAGGAGCTGCCCTCATGCATCTCGAAGATTTCTTTCGAATCTTCCGAGGCATTTATCTCCCTCTTGAGGATTTAGTGGCAAGCGGAATCAGGTAATGTAAATTATGCTGTCTAAAAGGAGCTGGTTTGGAAAAATCCTCTCCAGGAAGCTTTTCTGTAGAGTCCTCTCGTCATAGCTGGGTCATAAATGTTTCAGTAAGTACACAGCAGGCTGTTTCTCAAACTTTTGTAACCAGCTGCTGCCGCAGGAGGGGCGTGTTCATCAGCACGCCCCCTGTTCTTCCCGGGTCATTTGATGCCGAGTGATATGGAAATTATTGATCAGAGATTTCGCAGAGGCCCACGCAGCAACATCTGGGGCTGGTTAGCAAAGACAGGCATGTATCATTTTGTCTTGCTTTTGAGACTTTCTAGGAAATGGGAGTAGGCTGGCATTTGGGGTGGGGGTGGGATGGGAGTGATCTGGTGATCAAAGACTTTCTAATTCTGTGTTCCATCCACCTTCCTCAGTCTCTATCCCTTAGGGCAGCACAGTCCAATAGTAGGTTCTGCCGTGATCAAAATGCTCCAAGTTTATGCTGTGCAGCATGATAGCCACTAACCACATGCGACCATTGAACATCTGAAATGTGGCCAGAGGAACCAAGGAGCTGGACGTTTAGTTTTATTTAAGTGCATTAAATTGAAATATATGTATATATGGCCACATGTGGCTGGTGACTACCAAATTAGCCAGTGCAGCTTTGGGACCTTGCCATGAAGATGTGGTTCTTGGACCAGTTCTTGGACCTCAGCATCACCTGAGAACTTCAGTCCCAGACCCACTGGATCAGAATCTGTGTTTTAATAAGATCCCCAGATGGTTTGCTTACACATAAAGCATGAACCATGCTGCTTTAGAGTTATTGCCTGAGGAGTGGCTGTCTGACCAAGTCTAAATCAAAATTACTGACTTGTAAAATGCTGCTGTTCGGGATTGGCCAGTCTTAAAATATCTCCAATGTTGTTGCTCAGCTTTGTTCTTAACCATCTGAACTTCTGATCCCCTCCTCCCAGAGGAGGAGATAGTTTCCAAGACAAAGTATGGGGAGTGAAACTGATCCAGAGAAGAGCAAAAGCTATGTCTTTCTATGACTTCTTGTGGGGATACAACCTCTAAATGCATATTACTATTTAATAAGCTTATGTTTTCAAGCCTCTCTGTGTATGGACTAGGCCCTGTGCTGAATGTTTTGCATGCACAGCTTAATTTGATCTTTATAGTAGCCCTCAAGATGGATCGTTATTATGCCCATTTTACAGATGAGGAAACCAAGACTCGAAGAGGTTTGGCAACCTGGATATATAGCTAGGAAATGGTAGGAAATCCAGGGCTGATTTGTAACTGCTATGGAGTACCGCCTTCTTTGCACATGTGGCCCTTTATAATATGTTCCTCCAGGTCTGCCCTTGAGATAACAAACAGCATAACATAAAACTGTGTTTGTGTTCGTGAGTGCGTGACTTTGTTAGCTGCCAGTATCCTCCTAAAAGAGGATACTTTTTTGACCTGGAACATACTGGGTTTTCTGGCCTGCATAGGTGTTATTTTGAATGCTGAGATGATAGTCCTTTTGACCAGGATGTCTCAAGTATCCAAACCTAGAAATCATCTCTTCCAGGCTGTATCAAGATGGTTTGCATAGGAGACCATGCAGATGCACGTCTCTGCTGTCTTACGTTAAAAATGCAGAATGGCTCACCTGCTCTTTTGTTGTCATATGTTATATAGAAAAACATTCTGGGCCTATTTGCATGAGAACTGTCACCCAGAGTTTTGGGTAGGGTCAGTGTGTGCCACTGAACAGGAACGCTGAGGGCCATAACCTGTCTAATGTATTAAATTCTCAGGAATCGGGATTAAAAGTTAACCAGCCAGCATCCTTTGCTATAAGGTTGAATGGCGCAAAAGGCAAGATTGATGCAAAGGTGCACAGCCCCTCTGGAGCCGTGGAGGAGTGCCACGTGTCTGAGCTGGAGCCAGGTGAGCAGGAGGCCTGCTGGGGGGTCCTAGCACCAGCACTTTCCAGCAGAATGTTCTTGTAAATGTGCGTCCCAAAGGAGGGCTGATCGGTTTCATTACTGCCCGTGAGTAGTGGATTCCCTTTGCTGTTGCCAGATGTTGTTTATAAATTAGCGTTTAAACCTGTACCAGGAATAGGCAGACCCTTTACCCTGGGAGAGAATTCTCATTCTTTCTTTCTTTTTTAAACAAATGCTGGGCAGGGTGCAGTGCCCTAACCTGGGAGGCCAAGGCTGCCGTGAGCTATGATTGTGCCACTGAACTCCAGCCTGGGCGACAGAGCGAGACCCTGTCCCAAAAAAAAAAAAAAAAAAAAAAAAAAACAAGAAGCATACACACACAACACAAAAACAAATGCTGCTTTGTTTTCTGTTAGTTTTTCAGATTCCTTTTGCATGACATTGATCATGATTTTTCTTACATATTGTAACAACATCTTATAGATTTTTATTATATCGTTGACCTTATGACGTGAGTAAGCATACTTCACTTTACTCTAAGGGAAAGGTAGGTTAATGTTCTGTAAATTAAAAAAGAAAATCTGGGTCTCTAGGCCCTAATGTCCTAAGATTTTTCTTGCTTGGTGCCTTGGTATATGGATTTAATCAACTTTAAAGAGACAGTGTTACCGGTGAACATAATACATTTATTAAGTGTCAGAAACTTGAAGGAAGGTATAGGGCTCAAAGAGTTGCTCACAGTTTGTGAAGTCCTGGCCAAAAAGCAGATGATGACCCCAGATGATCGCCATTACCACAGGAGAACTGAGAAGCAAGTGGTAAAGATGGTCAGAGCAGGAGAGAGAAATAGTTTCTGCCTTGGTGAGTTCAGGAGAGCTTCTCAGAGGAGGTGACATTTGGTGTGGGCCTTGATGTATGAGGGGGAGACCTATGATCACTGCCTTATAGGGCATTTGTTGTGTGCCTGGCTATATTTGTATAGTGTAGTTGGAAATCTAGGCTCTGACCAGGCATGGTGGCTCACATCTGTAATCCTAGCACTTTGGGAGGATCAGTTGAGCCCAGGAGTTTGGGACCAGCCTGGGCAGCATAGTGAGACCCCTTCTCTACAAAAATAAAGTAAAAAAAAAATTAGCCGGGCGCGGTGGCTCACGCCTGTAATCCCAGCACTTTGGGAGGCCAAGGCGGGTGGATCACAAGGTCAGGAGATCGAGACCACGGTGAAACCCCGTCTCTACTAAAAATACAAAAAATTAGCTGGGCGCGGTGGTGGGTGCCTGTAGTCCCAGCTACTCAGGAGGCTGAGGCAGGAGAATGGCGTGAACCCGGGAGGCAGAGCTTGCAGTGAGCCGAGATCGTGCCACTGCACTCCGACAGAGCAAAAAAAAAAAAAAAAAAATTAGCCAGGCACGGTGGCACACACCTGTAGTCTACTTGTGAGGGATGAGGTGGGAGGATTGCTTATGCCCAGGAGGTCGAGACTGCTGTGAGCTGTGTCATGCCACTGTAGTCCAGCCTGGGTAATGCAGCAAGACCCTGTCTCAAAAAGAAAGAAAAAGAAATGTAGGCTCTGTGTGAACATTGAGATCTATGTTTCCCAGTAGTCAGAAAGGGCAGTGGGGAGCCTCAGGAGGAACAAGTGTGAAGGATGGGGTCAGATCCCGGTTTTCGTCTGAAAGGCCAGGTGGTGAGCTGGTGCTCCCAGAGTGGTCCATTTGAGAAAGCAGCAGCACTGGAAATGGAGAAGGCCAGAGCGCTATGGTAGCCGTAGAGAATGAGAGAGAGAACCCATTCCAAAATGTTCCGTGTAGCTTAGTGATTGGGCAGCAGATGACAGTACAGTTGTCAGAACTAGGGCCAGCCAGGCAGAGGGTGGGTGAGGATTGGTCAGGGCCTTAAAGGGTTTAATATTTTGCTTTGAGGGGTTTTGAAGGATCCCCGATACCCACATGGAGATGTTTACTAGATCACTGTGAGGTTTGGTGGCCTCAGCCCCAACAGTCCCTCACAGGGTACCCTCCCTCTTCTCTTAAAGCCAATGTGCTTCAGGAGAAGCTGGCTCCGCCCCAGGCAGGATTTGAACCCCTACAGATGTATGAGATCATTAGCATGACACAGTTACTATTGATTGTAAATTACAAGATGCCCAGCTCAAGCCAACTCACACAATAAAGGGGCCCAGTGAGTTGCATAACTGGAAAGTTCAAGAGATCCAAGATGGGTTTCAGCGATTTGATTTGGTCATTGAGCTGGGCCCTGCAAGGCCTCAAATATCTCAGCTGTTCTGCTTTGTGGGCCTGGTTCTGAGGCTGGCCTTCCTCTTGGTGGCAGGATGGCTCCAGCAGCACCAGATGTCCCACCTTCACGCCACATCAGTTAAGAATCCTCTCAGGATTCTTAGAAGTCGAGAGGCTCCTTTTCCCAGAAGTCTGCAGCACATCTCCCTTCCCATCTCACTGACCTGGACACATGCCCACTGCTGAGTCATTGCCTGTGGCTAAAGAAGTGCCATGTGTTCATTGACGAGGGCTTAGCGAAGGATTTTTCCCTGATCCACTCAGGGACTACACTTGGATGTGGCGGTAGAGCCGGCTTCCCCTAAAGCACATTGGCTCTCAGGGAGGCAGATGGGGACCTAGCTAGGGGACTGTTGGGGGATGTTCAGTGCCAAAGGATGTAGGGTGCACAGCTCCATGGAGATGCACCTCTGTAGAGACCTCCAGAGGCAGGGAGAAGAGCTTTGGGGAACACAAATTCTGAGAGGGATGAAGAGTCCTAGGAGCCAGGGAGAGACTGAGAGACTACCTGGAGAGGTAGGAGGAGAACAGGCTCTGCACCCCGGGCAGGAGGGCTTCAAGGAGGAAGTGGTGGTCAGGTGGTGCACAATGAGTAGATGTTCTAGGTGCCCATTTCAGTTAACAGATTACCTTGCTACATGCTGTGACCCAAACGCACAGCCAAAAACCTGCCCTGTGGGGCAGTTCCTAGCTTTGAGCTTAATTAAGGAGCATTAATGCCAGTTGGAACCATTTTTCCCCCTTCAACTGGCCACATAGAGAAACGTAGAAGAAGCGAGGTTTTCTTTTTTCCCTTCATATGTATTCTTTTTTAATTCTTGTTATGCCTTCCCAAAACAGAGACTTTCAACAGTAGTTAGAATGGCCATCTCCCAACATTTAAAAAAAACTGAACCCCCGCAATGGGTGAATGAAGTAAAGGATAGTAACCTAGAGTTCAGCTGAGTAGGCCACTGTGGAGCCTTAAGTGGTGAGGTCTTCCAATTTCAGAGTGATGTGTCTTCAACTTGTATCATCGTTTTAGTGGAAAAACATCATTTAATTTTGGTGAAATGAGATTCATCTCGTGACAGGATTAGTAACAGCACTCACAGAATTTCACATTCAAAAAGTGAGGTTTTCTAAAGAAAGGAAGGGTTCTTCTGGGGCAGGGGTCAGAGTCTTGTCCTGTGTTTATAGGATTTGCGATGTGGATGTGTTTTCCTTGGGGTTGATGAGGGATACCCAGGGGGGTCCGTCTGGTTCTGAAATCCAGGATGCTGAGTGCCAGGCTCCCTGTAGAACTGTTGATTTTAAATGGGCCATCTCGGGTTGGCCTCCATCCTTTGTCCTCACTGAACTCGGGGGTGTCCATTTGCCTGATTTCACCCTGTGCCTTTGCTCATTCTTCTAGATAAGTACGCTGTTCGCTTCATCCCTCATGAGAATGGTGTTCACACCATCGATGTCAAGTTCAATGGGAGCCACGTGGTTGGAAGCCCCTTCAAAGTGCGCGTTGGGGAGCCCGGACAAGCGGGGAACCCTGCCCTGGTGTCCGCCTATGGTGCAGGACTCGAAGGGGGCACCACAGGTAACCCACTCCTCTGCTTCTTGAAGCCTTAACTGAACCAGCTCCAGGGACAAGCCAGATGGAAATCCTCAAGCCCCATGGAAGCTTTTTACACGCGCTTTCCATGGAAGCTGGGGTCATGCACACTTTGGAGGCGCTTGCTGTCCAAAGCTGTTTTGGGAGTTGCGGTTTGGCCCGTGATAAATTCAGAGTAAGAGCTTGATGGCTGTGTTGTCACACCTCATTACTGTTAGTTGTGATTCAGATTTCTTCCTCTGCCAGGTTTCTTGACTTTCAGAACAGGATGCTGATAGTCAGGGAACACAGCACAGTGTCATTAATTTTGAGGGTTTCTTTGCCTACACAGAATTCATGATGCGTCCAAGGGGGCTCCTACCCATCTGTTCTTTCATGGTACCGGGCTCCCAGAAGTGCACTGAAGCAGCAGTAAGACCTGTCCCAGCCTATCTCCTCCTCTTTTTACTCTCAGATCTTAATGGAGGAGGAGAAAAGACTGAAATGGTCAAAGAATTCTGAAGCTTTTTGGACCCATTGCAATTTATTTTTATTCTTTGCCACAGATGGGACATGTTTGATTGTGAAAAATACAGGCAGCGAAGAAGTAAATAAAGTGGGACTCACTCCATCTTCTCTCCTCCTCCCCCACCTGGGTCCAGAAGCAAACGGTTCCAGGAAGGGAGGGCCTTCACCCTGTCTGTCATCTCATTGTCTGTCTTCATTCTTGGTTGCTGGGTTGGTTAGCTAATCGGTTCATTAGACAAGCAGACACAGAGTTTTGCTTTTGTCTTACAGAAGGAATCTTACTGCATCTACTGTGATACAGCTTGTGTTTTTGCTTTGACCTCTTAAAGATCTTTCCATGTCAGAACAGATCTTTCCCTCCTTTTCCTGGCTGTGTGAGAATTCCTGCTGTGAATCACGGTTATTTGAACAGGTGGCATCGGGTGGCATGCAGTGAGTGCGTCACTGTTACGGAGGCTGCCAGGGTGGAGAGCCGGCCCTTAGTCTCTGCAGGGGAAGTGCGCAGTGTGGACTCACTGGGGCATGTTTGCATTTGGTGTTACTTTGGACCCCCTTGGGAAAGCAATATGTCCGGGTTTCTTGAGTCTCTCGTGTGTGTACCCCCACCCCGCATAAGGAGAGTGGGATGGAGCAGACTTGCCTTCCAGGGGTGAGGGGTGAGTGGCTGCATGGTTGCCTGGCATCCAGCCCCAGGAGCAAGTGTCCTGTGTGGCCAAGGGGCCCTCTCCAGGTGCAGGAGTGACTGGTGGGCTGGCAGGCTGCCCGGGACTCTGACCAAAGCAGTGGCCTCAGCAAAGCCACCCACAGGGGTGGTGTGAGTGCTGCCAGACTCCCCAGGCAAATCCAGTCTGGCTCCACCCTGAACTCTGGGCCTGCAGCTTGCCTTTTGTGAAAGGCATGGTATCATTTTACCGTAAGTGATGTCCATTTTACAGATGTGGAAAGTGAGGTGCAGAGGTTGAGTCACTCCCCAAACAAACACTCCCCCAAAAAGCAGTCAGCTGGGAGGAGGCAGAACCAGGAATCCATCCAAATCTGTGACCTCAGAGCCTGTGCGCTGAACCCCCGAGCTTGGCCCCCTCTCTAAGTGGCTGGCTCACCCAGAGGCAGTGACTGCATCCCTAGCCCACTTTGGGGTGTCCTAAACCAGGACCCTGTCCTCCCAGCTGCTCAGGAGTACTTTCCAGGCAGCAGTACTGGCAATTGGGCCCTGACAAGCTACTCACCTTTGAGGGCCCAGGTGGGGTCCTCTAGGCACTTGGAGCGCGTGGCAGGCTTCAGGCCAGGCCCCACAGCAGCTGCTGGGGTCTCCCACACTGGCCAGGAAGCATCTCACCTTCCTGCTGGCTCATGCGGCTGTGCCTGGGCCCTCTCCCATTTCCTTTTGGCTGTTCACACACCTTTTGGGAGCTTAGGTTTCAGGCTGTGCTCTGCAAGTGCTGGACGCTGCTGAGAGAAGGAGCTGCTCTTGCAGGGAAGCTCCCAGCCAGGAGGGGAGAGGTACAGAACCGCCTGCTTCAAACCCTGTGTAAATATTGCTCTTGTCACAGGGAAGGCGTCTTGTTTTTCCAGCCCTCCTGCTCCCAAGCCTTTCCCTAAATATCCATTCTGAGATTACACAGCTGCAGTGTGCATGGAATGAAAAGGTATCTGTGCTCGGCTGCCAGAGTGCCCAGTATCCTGACCTTCTGAACAAAGCAAACCTCCCTCTGTTTTTATGGGTGAGTTTGCTGTATCTCTTGGCTCAAGCTTTAAATGGTCCATTCTGTAGATTTTGGAATAGGGGAATGTGGAGAATTTGAGGCGGGACCCTGCTGGAGGAGGCTTGAGAGGCTGGGAGATAGACCAGGGAGCTCCCAATTCTTTGGAGCCGCTGAGCAATTTTCCTAATAAAATGATCCAGGAACCCCAGTGTGCTCGGGGTATACCAGAAGGGCCTCCTTCCCTCCTTCTATCCCCTTACCTGCCTTGAAGAACAAGAGGTGCTGCATTTAATGTGCATTAAACTCACAGGAACTGGGCCGGACGTATTTGAGGGGGTGGGGGAAGACCGCCGTGCCCAGAGATGTTTTGTGGTGTCAGATACAGGTTGTAGCTAGAGGCAGTGGTGACAGACTTCTGCTTGTGGACTTTTTTCTTCCATCTTCTCTCAGGTAAGTGCTTTAGCTCCAAGTTGGACAGACTTTATGTTTAAATCCCAGTTCTGCTGGTCCCCAGCCGTGTGACTCCAGATGAATTATCTGACTTCACTGTGCCTCTGCTTCCTTTCCTGCAAAACAGGAATAATAACGGGACCCACCTAATAGGCTTGTTTGGAGCCATAGAGGAGGTAACAGCCAAGTAATAGCTCTTGTCCCACAAGCCCTGATTTATCTTTTCCCACCTTGTCTTCCCTGCCCTTTTGGACCCTCACAGTCAAGATGAACTGATTTTTGGTTGGTCAAAATATTGCATTAGGGCCAAATGGGTGCGGTGGCTCATGCCTGTAATCCAACCACTTCAGGAGGCCAAGGCAGGAGGATTGCTTGCCCCAGGAGTTTGAGACCAGCCTGGGTGACATAGTAAAACTCCATCTCTACAAAAAAAAATAAAAAATAAAAAAAATAAAGACAAACTTAGGTATGAAACAGCTTGTTAAAAAATGGTGGAACTTTCCCCTGCAGCCACATCATTTCAACTTCACTTTAAAAATATATTTTTGGCCTGGCACAGTGGCTCACACCTGTAATCCTAGCACTTTGGGAGGTGGAGGTGGGAGGATCACTTGAGCCTAGGAGTTTGAGACCAGCCCAGGCAACACAGCAAAACCCCATCTCTACAAAAAAAATTAAAAATTAGCCAGGTGAGGTGGTGCATGCCTGAAGTCCCAGCTACTTTGGAGGCTGAGGCAGGAGGATGGCTTGAGCCTGGAAGATTGAGGCTGCAGTGAGCTGTGATCATGCCACTGTACTCCAACCTGGGCAAAAGAGGAAGACTTTATCTCAAAAAAATATTAATAATAAAGCCAGGTGCATTGGCTCATGCCTATAAGCCCAGCACTTTGGGAGAGCAAGGTGGGCAGATCACTTGCGGTTAGGAGTTCGAGACCAGCCTGGCCAACATGGCGAGACCCTGTCTCTACTAAAAAAATACAAAAATTAGCTGGGCATGGTGGCGAGTGCCTGTAATCCCAGCTACTCAGAAAGCTGAGGCAGGAGAATCGTTTGAACCTGGGAGGCAGAGGTTGCAGTGAGCTGAGATCATGACACTGCACTCCAGCCTGGGCAACAGAGCTTGACTCCATCTCAATCAATCAATCAATAAAATATCTTTCCTTATCGTCACCTTACAGCTGCTTCCTGGATGGACACACTGTCTCCTTGTTGCTCACCTCCCGCTTCTTGCCTACGTAGCCCCTGGCCTCAGAGCTGCTGCTTGAGGGGCTTCTTGGCTGCACAGATTAGATACCATGATGAGGTTGAGATAGTGGGGAGGGTGGACCTTGGGACAGGAGCCTTGAGCTTCCAGGAACAGCTGGGTTGTGTTTGAGAGTCGCACGATAGCAGCTCTTTTGTTTTATTGATATCCAGAACAATAATTCTTTCTCTGGACTAGGAGCTATAATTAAACCAAAATATTTCCCAGCTGGGGCAATGCCTAGAGCTCTGGCAGAAGCACAGCCCTGCCTGGGGATGCTGTGCCAGGCATGCCCCATAGAGGGCACTGTAGCGGGCATGTGCCAGGTCTGATGACTGAAGGAGGCTCTCCCTGGGCCAGCTAAGTTGTTTCAGGGCTGCAGTTAGGGGATCTGAGGCAGCTCCACTGTCCATCCAGGGGTCAAGAGATGAGCCTGGCACCAGAGCCATGCAGACATCGTTCAAACCCAGCTCTACCACTTTCCAGTTGTGTAGCATGACTGGCCCCCTCCCTGAGCCACAGAGTCATTTGTGAAGCAGGAATCGTGGAAAGGATTCCATACCACATGTGTCAATGGTGCTGTGCACAGGACCCAGAGCCGAGTGGGGCACACATGCCCCGTCATCAGGAGCTGCTGTTTTGTTCCTGTGCTTGTTGCTGGAATTCACAGCAAAGTGGGTGGGCTGGCAGGTCACAGTGGCTGCACCCAGTCTGCAGCACAGTGCCTGGGGTGAGGGTTGAGGAGGAAGGGAGGAGATGCTTGGCCTCCCTGGCTTCTCCAAGTCTACCCAGAGAAGAAAGGACGGTCAGAGGGGCCCACGCCTCCCCCACACCCCTGGAGGGAGAGCTGGCTCTGGCGGCTGAAGCAGCATTTCAGGCTCACAGTGTGACTCAGGCTTCTCACCCTCAGCCACAATGGCTTATGCCCAGAGGAGAGAACAGGGTGTCCAGGCTGTTGGTGCTTGTGGGCGAAATGTCAGCCATGCTCCTCCTGCCTCGGCCTGGAAAAGGGAGCCCTCACCCTTCAGGACCTGAGGTTCTCTCTGCCAGAAGTTCAGAGCTAGTGTCGGTGGGTTCCCATGCCACCAGGGTGAGCTCTCTGTGAGGGGACCTATGTGTGTCCCTCACCACGGCCTCAGTGATCCTGGGAAAGCCCTCCGGGCCATCAACACAGCATTTTCTATTCCTTTCTCCCAGGTATCCAGTCGGAATTCTTTATTAACACCACCCGAGCAGGTCCAGGGACATTATCCGTCACCATCGAAGGCCCGTCCAAGGTTAAAATGGATTGCCAGGAAACACCTGAAGGGTACAAAGTCATGTACACCCCCATGGCTCCTGGTAACTACCTGATCGGCGTCAAATACGGTGGGCCCAACCACATTGTGGGCAGTCCCTTCAAGGCCAAGGTGACAGGTAACGATCAACTACCTCCGGAGTTACTCTCCCTTCCTGGGGAGCTGGTTTTGTCAGATCAATCGTAGTGGAAACTATGGATGGTTTTAGATGTGTTAAAGCTACTTTGAACTTTGAATGTCAGTAAATAGTATGAGATGTCAGAGGGCAGTGTTTGCAGCTTACGAAAGTCCACAGAGTGGAGCGTGCAGAAGTTGAGAAAACCTGTTCGGTAGTTTTCTGTCTCTAACAGGAAAGAATAGATATTGAAATCTTACGTATTTGTTTAGATCAGGGCCTGAAAAATCCCCTCATTTCTAATTTTCACTTTAAAAATAATCAAAAGGTTTTATTATACTTATAAAAATGTGTCTCCTCCAAAACACTGGAAAAAAGACCAAACTATGAAAACCAGTTCACAGCCACCACCCAAGGTAACCACCATAGACACTGTAGTAAATCCCTTCCACACGTCATGATTCACTGTTACGTAAAGAATGTAGGTTCCTCGCAGAAAAATTAGAAAATTCACATAGAAAAATCATCCTTTCTCATCCACGGAATCATTTTTTGATATTTCATTATATGTCATCCCAAATTTTACTCTGCTTATACATAGACTATTTTACGTAAACAGAAAGATGTGAATTCCACTGGCACATCTTTGCGGGGATGGGGGCTGGGGGGATTGGGAGGGTTCTAGGCCTTGTCAGCCGAGGCCAGACTCATCCATTTGCCCAGAAAGCCAGATCCTAGTTGTATGGGGGTGGGACCGCAGGGGTTTAGAAGACATTATGGGTGTGAGATACGGGTGTGGTGGCTTTTGTATCCAGGTGTTGGGGTGCGTGGGCTCTCCTGGGGCTACTATGTAGGGTACTCGCCTGTCCTCTGGCTGAGAGACCCCTCTTGATCTGGCCATTCACGCCTGTCCCCCTCCCTCCCGTATCTTAGGCCAGCGTCTGGTTAGCCCCGGCTCAGCCAATGAGACCTCGTCCATCCTGGTGGAGTCAGTGACCAGGTCTTCTACAGAGACCTGCTATAGTGCCATTCCCAAGGCATCCTCGGACGCCAGCAAGGTGACCTCTAAGGGGGCAGGGCTCTCGAAGGCCTTTGTGGGCCAGAAGAGTTCCTTCCTGGTGGACTGCAGCAAAGCTGGTAGGTGTCTCGGCCTTTTCAAGGGTGGGGTGGGGCAGGGGCAGGCTGGACATGCTGGGTACACTGGTCTTCCCTGCTGAGGTCTCCTGCAGTGCCTACCCCCATGTAACCCAGCCATTTGCAAGTAACCATGTTCATGACCCTGTTCTCCTGCACTTAATATTTTTAAATGATTTTCTTCTCTTTTGCCTTTTGAACTTGGGTATTTATTTGGGTTTCAACGGTCGGTTGCCTGGGTTCTGGCATCCAGTACACCTGGGTTGGAAACCTGGTACTGCCACTTCATTCATTCATTCGTTTGTTCATAAAACTTATTTAGCCATTTGACCTCGGAAAGTTATTAAATCTCTTTCCAAAAGTCAGTTTCCTCTTCTCGGAAGTACCTTCCTTAAGGTGCCTGTGAGAGTAAACAAGAAGATTCTCATAGCTAACGCTTAGAATAGCCCTTACTGTGTGCTAGGGTTTGACACCCATCACTCCTTAAACCTCACAACTAGCTCGTGAGGTATGTGTCACTCTCTGTTTACAGATGGGGAAGCTGAGCTAGGGAGAGGTAAGATTCCAGTCTGAGGTCACCCAGGTAGCAAGTGGCAGGGCAGGGATTTGAACCCACACCGTCAGGCTCTATGAGCCTTTGCTTGTAATTGCCACACTCTCCCACCTCTCAGGGACCCCAGCGTTATGGCGGAGGCTCCTTACCTTTGGCTCTCATACTCCCTCCTCTTCCTGTGCCTGTCCTGACGCATCCGAACGGAGTAACCACCTTCTTTTGCCTCCTAGGCTCCAACATGCTGCTGATCGGGGTCCATGGGCCCACCACCCCCTGCGAGGAGGTCTCTATGAAGCATGTAGGCAACCAGCAATACAACGTCACATATGTCGTCAAGGAGCGGGGCGATTATGTGCTGGCTGTGAAGTGGGGGGAGGAACACATCCCTGGCAGCCCTTTTCATGTCACAGTGCCTTAAAACAGTTTTCTCAAATCCTGGGGAGAGTTCTTGTGGTTGCTTTTGTTGCTTGTTTGTAATTCATTTTATACAAAGCCCTCCAGCCTGTCTGTGGGGCTGAAACCCCATCCCTAAAATATTGCTGTTCTAAAGTGCCTTCAGAAATAAGTCCTAGACTGGACTCTCGAGGGACCTGTTGGAGAATCTTGAGAAATGCAAGCTTGTTCAGTGGGCTGAGAAGATCCCAGCCCACTAGGTGCCAACCAGAACTCTTGGTGGAACAGATCACCCACTGCAGCAGACAGACCGGCACACGATGAGACTGACGTTTCAGAAAAACAAAACCGGCTAGCCTGAGCTGCTGGTTCGCTCCTCAGCATTTATGAAACAAGGCTAGGGGAAGGTGGGCAGAGAAAAGGGGGACACCTACTTTGGTTGTCATTTAGCAAAGGGGATGACTTAAAATCAGCTTAATCTCTTTCAGTGCCCGTGTTAATGTATTTGGCTATCAGATCACTAGCACTGCTTTACTGCTCCTCACTGCCAACACCACCATGCTCTGTGGCCTTCTTACGCTTCTCAGAGGGCACAGTGGATGTGGTGGCAGCCGGGCCCGCATGTCTCCCAAGTACCCGTACCCTCGCTCTGATGATTATTTCTTGCAGAGTCACCACACGAGACCATCCCGGCAGTCATGGTTTTGCTTTAGATTTCCAAGTCCGTTTCAGTCCCTTCCTAGGTCTGAAGAGATTCTGCAGTGGTGAGCAGTTCCCCACTTGCCAAAGATCCCTTTTAACCAACACTAGCCCTTGTTTTTAGCACATGCTCCAGCCCTTCATCGGCCTGGGGAGTCTTACCAAAATGTTTAAAGTGACCTCAGGGGGCCCATGGATTAGCGCCCTCATCCCAAGGCCTGTCCCTTGACTTAACACTCCACGCCCGCCCCAGTCAGCTTCATGGCTCACTTTTTCTGGAAAATAATGATCTGTACAGACAGGAAAGAATGAAACTCCTGCCGATCTTTGGCCTGAAAGTTGGGAATGGTGGGGGAGAGGAAGGGCAGCAGCTTATTGGTGGTCTTTTCACCATTTAGCAGAAACAGTGAGAGCTGTGTGGTGCAGAAATACAGAAATGAGGTGTAGGGAATTTTGCCTGCCTTCTGCAGACCTGAGCTGGCTTTGGAATGAGGTTAAAGCGTCAGGGACGTTGCCTGAGCCCAAATGTGTAGTGTGGTCTGGGCAGGCGGACCTTTAGGGTTTGCTGCTTAGTCCTGAGGAAGTGGCCACTGTTGTGGCGGGTGTAGCATATGGGGCGAGTGTTGGGGGTAAAAGCCCACCCTACAGAAACTGGAGCAGCCCGAAGCCTGATGTGAAAGGACCACGGGTGTTGTAAGCTGGGACATGGAAGCCAAACTGGAATCAAACACCGACTGTAAATTGTATCTTATAACTTATTAAATAAAACATTTGCTCCGTAAAGTTCCCTTGGTGTTCTTGGATGCTGTCGCTTCTGAATAAATTGTTTAATCCTAGGAGTTCAACACCACCAGCCTGGGTAACACAGCAAGACCCAACCTCTACAAAAAATTTAAAAAATTAGCCAGCATGGTAATGCATGCCTGTAGTCCCAGCTACTCAGGAGGCGGAGGCAGGAGGATCACTTGAGCCTGAGAGGCCAAGGTTGCAGTGAGCTGTGGTTGCAACCCTGCACTCTAGCCTGGGCAACAGAGCAAGACAGTGTAACACACACACACACACACACACACACACACACACACTGTAACATCGTTGGAGCCCCAGACCAGCTCCCCCAACCTGTGCCTTAAGGGACACAGACTAGCAACTTGTTTTGACAATGAACCTGGGCTCTTTTTTGGGGGGGGCGGGTAAACAAGAAGCTGTCACCTGTCACCCTGCTGTGCTAATTGTTGCTGCCGTCTTCCCCTCCCTTTGCCTCTGTTTCTCTCTTTTTTTTTAATTTTCCTTTTTTGAGACAGTGTCACTCGCCCAGGCTGGAGGGCAGCGGCGGGATCTCAGCTCACTGCAACCTCCACCTCCTGGGTTCGAGCAGTTCTTCTGCCTCAGCCTCCCACGTGGCTGGGACTACAGGCACGTGCCACCATTCCTGGCTAATTTTTGTCTTTTTAGTAGAGAGATGGTTTCACCATGTTGGCCAGACTGGTCTTGAACTCCTGACTTCAAGTGATCCGTCCGGCTTTGGTCTCCCAAAGTGCTGTATTACAGGCGTCAACCACTGCAACCGGTCTGTTTCTCCTTTTTCTAGAAGAGCTTCTGATTGTTAAATGCTTGGGAGGTACCTAGCACCCCTCCTCCTCCTCCGCCTCCGCCTCTGCCTCCCCCCACCCCCCAGCAGTGATACCGCTTTGCAGATGGCACTACCACCTCAGGTGCTGCAATGACATGTTTGCAGATGCAAAGCTCACTTGGGGGCAGACCCGGGGCCCCTGCCTTGACCTCAGAGTGGGAGTTCTACCCCCTGCTGATACCGCTGTGGAAACAAGAGCCCCCAGATAGGCCCGGCAGGTGCCATGGTGATGGGAAATCACTGCCGGGCCCCCAGCCCTCCAGATGGGGGTTGAGGGTGGAGAGAAAAGCAGGGAAGGGAGACTGGATTTTCTGACACCTGGCTGTCAGTTAGGATCAATTGTTTGCCTCTGAGAGCAGTCTTATCTGTGGCCTGTGCCAGGAAGCACTGCTTCCTGGACTCCTATCTGGGAAGGTCCGTGGGCTTTGGGATTCTGCAGTGGCAGGCAGTTCCCCCGGGTCTGACCGGCCCACAGTTTGATGCTAGTTTGCCCACGGAGGAACACAGGGCACAGCCATTGGTTTCTCCAGTGTGAAGCCTGGTGGCTTTCTGTTGGGGGAGATAGCATTTGTAAATTAACAGCGTGGGCTTTGGTGTCAGGCACCCCAGAGCTTCAACCTTGTGTGGCCCTGGGGAAGTCGCCTTGCCTCACCTCTCTGGGTGGTCGTGAGGATCAGATAAGAGCCCCCAGGGAGCTGCAAGGAACAATTACCTGCCAGAGTCTCCGCCACTGCTGTCTGTGACCAACACCTGCCGGAAGTGATGTTCCTTGCACAAGGCTGCCCCCTGGCGGCTTGTTGGTATCGGGCTACACCTGGTGGTCCCCTGCATGGGGGCGCTGCTGATGTCGCCCTGGGGTAAATTTCCCCACTAGAAGCCACTGCCTCCTGTTACATTAAAGCCATCTCAGGGTGGGATGCACCTCTTTATCCGTCAATGGCTAGGAGCACAGGGCAACCGTTACCTGCACCTGGGCTTGGCTGCTATGGAAACCAGCTGTTTGTGCAAACATCTTGAAAACTTTGAAACTTGACCCCGGACAAGCCTGATGCCAGGTCCTTTCCGACTTTTGTGTTTTCTTTCCAACTTTCACTATTGACTTTGCCTCTTTCCTACTAGGAGTGGACAGGGCCAATGGAGGTGAAGCAGACAGCAGCTGCCCTGCAGAGATTCCCAGGCCCTGCCCACTTCGAAGCACAGAAGCCCGCCTCTTCCTCATCACATTTTCCTTTGCAACCCAGGGAGGCAGGCACCAGGATGCTGCCAAGAAGGAAACATTTTATTAACATGTTTCTTTGTTTCAGATGCACTTATAACACTTGGGCCCCCTGACCACATGTCTAGTTTTAGGACTTCAAAGGGGCTTTGAAGCCACATTTTGATGAGTTTGGTGTAAAATAAGTAGGGTGTGTAGGGATTTAATTTCCCTTGAAAGTTGCACAGACTTAAAAATTAGCAGAATAAGCTGGGCCCGGTGGCTAACACCTGTAATCCCAGGACTTTGGGAGGCCGAGGCGGGCGATCTCCTAAGGTCAGGAGCTCCAGATCAGCCTGGCCAACATGGTGAAACCCCCTCTTTACTAAAGATAGAAAAATTAGCTGGCGTTGTGGTGCATGCATGCCTGTAATCGCACTACTCAGGAGGCTGAAGCAGGAGAGTTGCTTGAACCCGGGAGGCAGAGGCTGCAGTGAGCCGAGATCGCGCTACTGCACTCCATCCGGCCTAGGCGACAGAGTGAGATTCCATCTCAGAACAAACAAAAAAAAAATTGCAGAATAAAGGTTAATGGCAAAATGAGTGCTTGATCCTTGTCAACCCGCCAAGTTTATACTGAAAATGGGGAGCGTTGTTGTTAATTGAAGTGCCCGTTAGCCTCAGTTCTCAGCCCTGTGGAAGTAGAGTCGGGGAAAGGGATGGAGTCTTTCCAAATCTCCACTAACTTGGAGAGGGAAGAGGCTGTGTAATCCATATATTTCACAAATGAAAACTCCCAGAAATGAGGATCTTATGTAGGCATTTTTTCCTTTTCACAATAGTAAATCATAATTTGAGGAAGTAAAAATGTCACACTGGGGGCAGTAAGGGCTCAAGCAAGCCTGTATTCAGTTTATTTTTCTGGCTTTGTCCTAAGGATGCTGCCTAAACACATGGTGGGAGGAACCTTTCTAAACAAAGAGATCCTTCTCTGCTTTGTGATAAGGCTTTTGTCTGAGCCCCCAAACCCACGGGGACCGGCTCATGAGCATGGAATTTAGGGAGACCCACTCCACACCCCTCACACGCTTTTTCTCTCTTCCTCAAGAGTTGTCGAGAGCAAGCAGGAAATGCAGAATTTACGAGCCTGACTTGTGGCACGGATCCACATATCCAAGGGGGTTTTGTATTTTGGACTCGCTTATCTCCCCGGGACAAAGTACAAAGATGAAAGAATCTGCAAGCCTTTTATTGCCCATGTTTCTTCCTCTGCCCTGACTGCCTTCCCAAGATACCAGAACACCTCTCCCTGTCGGGGGTTGCCCTCCCTTTCCAGGAAGTGGACGTGCTTAGGGCAAAGCTGGTGCTGAACCCCGGCAGGGTGTATTCGGAGAAGGAGAAAACCTCAGCAGAAGCACCAAGTCCTGGAAATGCCAGCTTCAGGCCCAGCTACAAGCAGCAGGCTCCATAGCAGCAGAATAGCCTTGTGTAGAAGCAGCATTCAGAGAGCAGCAGGTCACATGCCGCAGGTTCAAACCTGATTCCAAGCCCAGCGCTGCTGCTTACCAACCGAGATACCTCAGGCGGTCACCTTCTCTGTGCCTCACTGCTCTCATCTATAAAACCGGGAAATAATGGGAAACAGCCATTCTAAAATCAGATGAACTCCAGAAAGGCACCTCCCCCTGCCTCCCTCCCCCTCAGCACATCCACCCACCAACTGGCCTGGGCAAACCTTCCCCGACCCAAAGCTGTTGAGAGAGGGATTGCCTGAGTGTTGCAGAGATTTGGCTCCCCAAGGCAGACTGGAAGGGGCACCCCAGCTAGGGAAAGTGAGGCTTGTGGAGAAGCCATTGAGCATGGTGGCTCTAAAATTGGGCCGGGGATTCAAATCCTGGCCTTGCCATGACCTCTGGCAGGCAGGTCACTGATCCTTCACAGAAAACTGTGCCTCAATTTTCTTTCCAATGAAATGGGGTAACAGGACCCACCCCATAGAGTGTTCTGAGAACTCACTGACAAAATACACATAAAGAGGATTTCAGGCCAGGCATGGTGGCTCACTCCTACAATCCCAGCACTTTGGGAGGCCAAGGTGGGCAGATCACTTGAGGTCAGGCATTCAAGACCAGCCTGGGCAACATGGTGAAACCCCATTTCTACTAAAAATACAAAAATCAGCCAGATGTGATGGTATGTGCCTGTAATCCCAGCTGGGAGGCTGAGGCAGGAGGATTGCTTGAACCCAGGAAGTGGAGGTTGTGGTGAGCCAAGATCATGCCACTGTACTCTAGCCTGGGTGACAGACCGAGACTCTGTCTCAAAAAAAAAAAAAAGAAAAAAGAAAAAAAAAAGAAATGAAAAGCATTTCACAGTGTCCAGTACATGATAAGTGTTAATGAAATTACTATTATTGGTGTAAGGGAACTAAGACATTAAGCTCTGAGTCCTAGGAAAGCAGTGTGGTGTGGCAGACAGAGTCTTGGGCTGGGCATTAGGGTTGGGTGGTATCAGTGGGAGTGGGTGGGGTGGGGTAGGCCAACCACAGAACTCTGTCTGAGGTGGGATGTTGGTGGCTTCAGGGAGTGGCTAGAAAGGTGGGAGGGGAAAGGGGTGAGTCACATGCACCCAGGAGGGCTCCAGACCACTTGCCAGCCTGTTCTTGTCCCCTGGTTTCAGAGCATCACCCTTTTCCCTTTGCGCAGGCCTAGGCCAGTGACAGGCCTGAGGGCTGCCCCCACACCGTCCCGGGAGTTGTTAGATGGATGGGGTTTAAATGAGTTAATAAACTAAGAGTAAGAAAATTATCATCGTAAGTAACACTAAAGCTATGCACCAAGTCTTATTATCACATTTTTAAAGGAGAATTTGTCAGGGCTCAGAAAAGTTTGGTGACTGGTCGGTCGTGGTGGCTCACACCTGTAATCCCAGCACTTTGGGAGGCAGAGGCAGGTGGATCACTTGAGGTCAGGAGTTCAAGACCAGCCTGCCCAACATGGTGAAACCCCACCTCTACTAAAAGTACAAAAATTAGCCGGGCGTGGTGATGGGTGTCTGTAGTCCCAGCTACTCAGGAGGCTGAGGCAGGCGAATTGCTTGAACTTGGGAGGCAGAGGTTGCAGTGAGTCGAGATCGCGCCATTGCACTCCAGCCTGGGCAACAGAGCAAGACTCAAAAGAAGAAAAAAAAAAGGTTCGGTGACTTGCTCAAGGTCACACAGGTAGTCATTAATGGTCAAGGCTGTGTTAAAACCCGGTAAACTTGTCTAGGAACGGAGCCGTGAAGTTGTACACGACTCCAGACACAGAAAACAGAAGCCAGAGGAGGCTCTCGTAGTGGGCCGTCGGCCTCCTTGGGAGCGCCTGTCTGCACAGTCCCAGCTCTGCTCCCCTCTCGGGAAGTTGTGGGCCTCCAGGGCGAGAGGACGGCCGCCTGGGTTGTCGTCGCCGCAGTGACCGCTAGGGGTCGCCTTGGACACGCGAACTGCGTCGCCGAGCGGAGTACCTGCGTTGGGGAAGGCGCGGGCTCTCCCAGGCCGGGAGGAGGGGGACCCACCGACCTCTCCCCTTCTGCGCTGGTAAGTCTGGGTGCTCCAGCGCAGAAGTTTCGGGGATGGGGCAGAGAGGCTGTCTGGAGTTCCAGCAGCAGACCCCGCCCCGCAACCGATTGACTCCAGGGTCCCGCCGCTCCGCAAGCCCCGCAACTCCTGACTTTCCTCCCTTCACCCGTCACCCCTACTGTTCCCTCTTAACAGAGCCAATGTGAGGTGCGCCTAGGTATAATTTCCTTGAGCACGTTACCCAGGCACCTACTATGTGCCAGACTCGGCCTGCGGAGATACCCTGGAGGAGTAGATACCGCATCAAGTTACAGGGTAGGGCAGGATCAGCTCCGCGAGGCCAGGGCGTTTTGTCGTGTTGTTCACCTGCAGCCCGGGACACACAGTAGGCCCTCTGCCAGGTGAGAATGACTAACTGGTGCTTAGCTCCTGCTCAGGGAGCCTGCCACGAAAGGTTCATCAGTCACTACTGTGCGTGCCCCGGGGAGGCATCTCAGGCCCAGCTATTCCACTTAACCTGAGTTTCTTCCCCAGATTTTCCAAACTCCCTCACAGCCCATTTCACACGTGGAGAGACTGAGGCCCAGAGGGCAGTCTATACAGCAGTGGCCTTTCTTGCCTTTCTAACTGGGGGGTCCCAGGCTGCAACACTCTTCCCCTGTGTTTTGCCTGGCTAACTCATGTTCAGAGTTCAGGTCTCAGTCAAAGGGCACCTCTTCCAGGAAGCCTTCCCTGATGTACTCACTGCAACCCGACTAAACATCTGCCTTCCCTTCTAGAGGGTGAAACCCTGAGAGCAGGAAGTACCTGGGCTCTGTCTTTCCTCATCTACATTTTGAGCCTGGCTTGGTACCTGGCACAGGGTCAAAAGCTAATGATGTTTGTCGAATGAATATAAGAGTACATGCAGCAAAGTGGGAGGCAAGTGGCCCCAGGGCCCTGTGGGTAGCCTCCTTCTCCCTGGTCAGGGAGGCAAAAAGTGTGAGGATCCAGGAGGCTGACTTTGTGGTGCCGCCGAGGTACCGGGTGGGTCCTCCCCTGCCCTGCCCTGCCTGCACCTCTCTCAGGTGCCCATCCCACTTCCCGGGAGAATTTTGTGTCTGTAACACAAGGACGTGGGTTTTGGGGTTAAACCCAGAGATTCCTCAGTTTACTCATTTGTGAGAGTGACCCAAGACAGCTTGTTTGCAAATCACTGTGAAGATTAAGTGATGTAACAGTAAAGTCCCCAGCGCGGGGCCTGGCATGGAGTAGGTACACACCAGCCACAGTGCCCTGGGGCAGTCACATGGCTTCCAAGCCTCCATTGCCCCACCGGGAAAGGAGGGCGTGAGAGCCTACTAATGGGGAGGATGGTTTAAGGCGCACAGAACACAGCCTAGCACCCACCTCGCGGGTGCTTGTGAGACCGCAGCTGATGTTGAGGGAGCGCTTCCTCCCAGCCACACACTGTCCCAAGTGTTCTTTACGCCGGTCTAATGTCATTCTCCCAATACTAAGGATAGTTCCCACTCTCACCCTGCGGTACAGAGGAGGCCATCCCACTAGCAAGGGACAGAGCTGCATATCTGAGGAGTTGGACTCCAGAGTTGCCCTGGAAACCCCTGGCTGTGTGTCCAGCGCTCCCTGAGGCCAGGAAAGACTGGGCCTCTTTTTGGACCCCTTTGGGTGCCTGGCACATAGTAAGTGTGCATCGGAGTTTGCTGAATGGAATAGAGGCTGCAGCACCCTGTGCGCCACCCCAGGGCCCTGTGCGTGTGAAGGTAAAGGCCTGGGCCTGTCCCTCGGGGGAAGGACAGGCACCTGGGTGGGTTGTGGCCAGGCTCTGCACCCTTTTCCAGCCTGATCTGTTCTTCTGCCTGTGGGACCCCCCAAGTCCCCCAGGGCAGCCCAGCCTCTCCTCTCTGTCAGGGCCTTGGCAACCCAGCCCTCATTGGCTGCATATATACTTGGAGATGAGATGCTGGGAGCCCAAACACAGGCCGCAGAGCTGTGGGAAGAGCCATTCTTCCCTCCTCCACCTCTCCCTACCTCTGCCACGAGGGAGCTGGGGACCACCTAGAACCAGGCCTGCTGGAAGGAGTGCATCCAAAAGGAGGCCGCCGCCCGAGTTGCCTGGAAGATCAACTATGGCCACAAGTACCTAAGGGAGGAGACCGTGCCCAGGAAGCAGCTCCAGCAGGCCCCATCCAGGTCAGCCTTGGTAGCAGGTCCAGTGCCTGTCACCAGCTCCCATGATAGCAAGGAGGTACAGGTTGGATGGCCAGAGACCAAGGGGGCCCAGAACCAGCTGTCCAAGGGAGTGGGTGTCCAGGACTCCCCACCCAAGGGAGACAGAGTCTGGGAGGCCAGAAAAGCAACTCAGGGGCCAGCAGGCCAGACCAGGCCAGAGGGCTTAGAAATGAGGCAGGTGCCCCCAAGAATCCTGCAGCTGCTCTTCTCAGGCATCTCCCACGATGGCCAAGGCCAGGCCCTGGACCTCCAGACACGGCATCGGCTGAAGCCCAAGGAGAAGTTCCAGTACCCAGTCATGTCATCCTGGGAGTACAGCTGGCACATGGGTAAGGGCCACCACCATCTTGCCATTCCAGGCCTCTGGCAGGCAGGCCCGGTCTCTCTCCCCAGCCTCATCCTTCACCACCCCTCACTCCTGGCTCGTGGACCTGGATCACCTTCCCCTGAGCACGTAGACCTTGGGGATGTGCTTAGGCACCTTCATACTTCCAGGCCTTTGCATGCTCTGGTCTCTCCACTTGGGATGCTCCTCCTCCTGCCCCACCCTGATGAATTTTCACACATCACCTCCTCTGGGAAGTCTTCTGAGATGCCTCCAAGCAGATTACTTGAGCCCACCTTCATGCTTCTGCAGGTTTTTGAGTCCACAGAAGCACTGGGTGCACAGAATCACCATTCCTTATATATCCATCTGACCTGGGGAGCTCTTTGGGTTACAAGACTTCTTAGTTAACTTTATTCATGCCCTCCCAGCTCCCAGCCTCGGGCTGGTACTTGACTGTGGAATGAATGAGCAAATGAATGAACATGGACTAGGGATGAGAACTTGATTTGGAATCAGGAGGTACGAGTTCAAATCCTGGTTCTACCACTTCTGCGTTGTGTGATCTCAGGCAAGACCCTCAACTTCTCTGGGCCTCAATGTTCACATCTGAAAAATGAGAATAACCTAGTATGTGCCTTCCTGTGTCATGGAGTTTTGGGGAAATCAAGTGGGAAAGCACTCGGAATAGGAACTGTCCTCACAAACCCCCTGTGAGGTAGGAACCCGATGTGATTCCATCTTTCAGAATGGAGAGAAGATCTGGAGTTACAGAATTCCAGCTCAATCTGGAAATGAGTTGCTGAACAAACAAGCACAGAATTATGACTCAGTGTAATTAGGAGGCTGGGTTTGATTTCTGGCTCATTCATTCAGTCAGTCAATCATTTAACAAGTGTCTATTGGGCACCTGATATGTGTCAGACACTTACACATTTTGTCCCTGGGCATACTGCAGAGAACAAGACAGACATGATCCCTGCCCTCACCAAAGGTAGACAAACAGATAAATGATGTAGTGTCCGGCCGTGGTCCACACTGCTACAGAGCAGCGCTTTTCCATCTTTCCTATGCACAGGAATCAGCTGGAGTCTTGGCAAAATGCAGGTTCTGACTGGGTCAGGGAGTGGGCAGTGATGGGGGAAATTCTGCATTTCTAACAAACTCCCAGATGGTGCTGATGCTGCTGGTCCGTGGACCATACCTCGAGGTCAAGGCTGTAGAAGGAGATAAGTTAGAAGAAGATGGCCAGGTATGGTGGCTCACACCTGTGATCCCAGTGCTTTGGGAGGTCAAGAAAAGAGAATCACTTGAGCCCAGGAGTTTGAGACCAGCCTGAGCAATATAGTGAGACCCCATCTCCACAAAAAAATTTAAAAATTAACCAGGCACGGTCATATGCAACTGTAGTCCCAGCTACTTGGGAGGCTGAGGTGGGATCATTGCTTCAGCCCAAGAGTTTGAGGCTGCAGTGAGCAAAGATTGTGCCACTGCACTCCACCTTGGGCAACAGAGCAAGACCTTGTATCAAAAAAAGAAGAAGAAAAGAAGAAGGAGAAGGAGAAAGAGAGGAAGAGGAGAAGAAGAGGAGGAGGAAGGGAGAGGGGAGGGGAGGAGGGAGGAAGGAGGAGGGGAAGAAGAAAGGGGAAGAGAAGAAGAGAAGAAGGAGGAGAAGGAGGACAGAAGGAGGAGAAAAAGAGGAAGAAGGAGGAGGAGGAGGAGGAGGAGAAGGGGCTGCTCTGGTAAACAGGGTGGTCAGGAAAGGTCTGCTGGGAGGGAGCATTTGAGCAGAGTCCTAGGTATTATAGTATCTACTCCACAGGACTCATCCACAGAGCAGGTCTCAATTGAGGCGCCACACAGCATCCTCTCAGTCCCCTCCTGCTCCGGCCCATGCGTCTGTGTCCGCTGCCTGTGAAGCCAGTGCCAGTCATAGGGTTGCCTGATCTAGCAAATAAAAATGCAGGATGCCACTTACAAATGGTAGCTGGTATTATTAGTACTGTTGTTGTTTGTGGTGGTGATTCAACAGGCAGGATTTGCAGCGTATGGGCATGTGAGGAGCTAGTTCAGCCTTGAGCAGCCCCCACGTGCCTCCTGTGGAGCACTGGTATGGGTGGGGTATCCAGAGACAATGGGAGAAATGGGATGTGGGTAAGTGAGCTTGGGGTGGGGTGGGGTCAGAATAGTTAATTGGAATTGCCCCCCTATCAGGACAGACCCTGGTGGTGCTGCCAAGGTGGGGTGTCGAGGTCTCCGTGCTATGCCAGGCATTACCCTTTGGATATGAGGTCATAGGAAGGTCTGAGGGTCCTAAGATGGGGTCAAGGGCCCTAAGAAGGCATGGCTAGTCCTAGGTGGTAGAGAAATATTGCACTGTTTTAACAACTGAAGCAGCTCTAGCAGTGTGTTCCTGCTGACCCTCAGCCCTGTGGGTTGGAGTAATGTGGCAGGAGGAAGGTGACCCTCACTCTCCCCAGCCTCTGCTGTGTTGCAGGGGACGCTATGAAGCATATTAAGGTTCCAACTTACGCTATGGTCCAGTCCATCACAAAGGTGCTTTACACCAAAAGTGATATCTTCCATTTCTCACGGCGAACAGACCAGCTCACATGAGCCCACATGGGGAAGGGTCCCCAGAGCTGCTCCCCTCCTGTGCCCATGGCCCATTGGGACCCTCCGGCCAGGCTCAGCCTTGCTCTGCAGCTGTCAAGCCCCGCTGCCTCGCTGTGGATGGGTAGGCACGAGAGTGACTAAGGCGGGGTCCGGACAATTGGTAGCCCTCCCTGCCGGCTCTGTCTGCCTCTAAGGACCTCAGCTCCTTGTAGGGCTGCCTCCGCCCCTGCCGTCATTGGCAAGACATGGACACGAGGGCTGCTTTCCTGGGGGGAAACAGTGGGGTGTCCAAGTGCTCCATCAGCAGACCTAGGGCAGGAGAGGGCTTGCTAAATCCTTCAGGTGCTAAGGGGAGAGAATATCTCCCTGCTTTTTAATTCTCTGCATTCTGTTGAAGGGATCCATAGCAGGGTTGCTTAGTGCCAATGTGTCCCATAGTTTAGGGAAGAAGTAGTTTACGTTTTTGCTTAGCGCTTCTCTCATCCCTCAGAACCTGTGTTAGTCAGGGTTGCCTCACTGCTACAACGAACAGCCCCTGAGTCCTAGTTGCTTAACCCAATAAAGATGTCTTTCCTCCATGGCCGTCCAATCTGATGTTGGGTAGGTGACCCTCCATCTGCTGATCTGGGGACCCAGGCTTCTCCCACTTGGTAGCTCTGCCATCCCCTGGGGCCCCACAGCCCTCCCCTGAGTCCTCTACATCCAACCAGGGCAAGGGGAGAGAGACTGAGCGTGGAGAGAATCCACCCGCTCTGAATCGCCTTGGCCTGGAGCTAAGCAATGTCACGTCCTCTCCCATTCTGCTGGTGAGAACAAGTCACATGACTCCTAGAGTTGAGAGGGCTGGGTTAATTCATGGAGCCATGCGCTCAGCAAGAAGAGGAGAAAAGGTACCACACCACAGTGGCCTACGCGTCTTGTGCAGCCACCATGCTAAATTCCAAGCTCCATCCTGTATCAGTTTCTTAGGGTTGCCATAATAAAGTACCCCAAACTCAGCAGCTTAAAACAACAGAAATTGGCGATCTCACATTTTTGGAAGCTAGAAGTCAGATCAAGCTGTGGGCAGGGTCGTGCTGTCTCTGAAACCTATAGGGACCAACCCTTTCTCGCCCCTCCTGGCTTCTGGTGGCGGTCGGCATCCTTGGCCTTCCTCAGCTTCCAGCTGCAGCACTCCGGACTCTGCCTTCCTCGTCACGTGGCTGTCTACCTGTGTGTCCCTCTGGCTTCCCATGGCTGTCTCCTTAGAAGGCCATCAATCATATTGGATTAGGGGCCCACGCACTCCAGTATGTCCTCATCTCAACGAATTACATTTGCAGTTGTCCTATTGCCAAATGAGGTGGCACCGGCAGTTAGAACATGGGAAAGAAAAAACAAAAACTTAAAAAAATCTTTTGGGGGCTGGGCGCAGTGGCTCATGCCTGTAATCTCAGCACTTTGGGAGGCCGAGGTGGGCAGATCTCCTGAAGTCAGGAGTTGGAGACCAGCCTGGCCAACATCGTGAAACCCTATCTCTACTAAAAATACAAAAAGTAGCCAGGCGTGATGGCACGTGCCTGTAATCCCAGCTACTCGGGTGGCTGAGGCAGGAGAATCGCCTGAACCTGGGAGGCAGAGATTGTAGTGAGCCAAGATGGCGCCACTGCACTCCAGCCTGGGCGACAGAGCAAGACTCTGTCTGAAAAATAAATAAATAAATTGTCTTTTGGGAGGAACAATTCATTCCATACCACCTCCCTTCTGACAGCTAAACCTTGGTTACTCCTATTATCTTGATGGGCCTCCCTCCTTCTCTCGGAAACAGTTCTCTTGCAGAATCCCAGACATGTCAAATGATTGTCCATGGACCCATCTGATGTTGGTGCCCACAGAATCTGATTGCTTAGAAGGCCTCGGGCAGGTAGGGAATTCAAATAGTCATCCCTGCACACAGCTCTTTCAAAACCAAAATGCTCATGGGCAGGTCTTGTTCAACCAGGATATTGTGGTACACTTTCCTCCTTACCTGGACAAAAGGGCAGTTCCTCAGGCTGGACAGAGAAAGCACTGGGCAAACGAATCACTCTTCCCCGGTCTCTAGTGGTCTGCCTCTTAGCCTGAACCATCATTGCAGAGGAGCTAGACTACTTAAAACTGCAAATGCAACTATCTTGCCTGGTTTTCCCTTAGCAATCTTGGGACCGCGAGCGAGCATCAGTGCGGGAATGGATTCCCCTGAGACGTGCATAGCAGCCTTGCACACCAGGGCTGCTGGAAAAACACCTGCCGGGTTTAATCAAACACCAAATGACCCCTGGGTTCTCTAGAGTTATTTGATTGAATGCAACAAATATTGATCTAGCAGCTCCTGTGGGCCGGGCCTAGGTTGATCTCCTGGGGAATGAGAGGTCATGTCCTGGAGCTCACAGAACGTAGTGAGAAGGGCTGTATGGGAGACAGCGGACAACTTTGGTGCACAGAGGAACCTTCCTGAGGGAGGCCACTGTCATTTCTGTCATTGAAACAATGCTTAGAAAGACCTTAGCACAGTGCCTGGCTCTATACATGTGATTTATATTAATAATAATTATTATTATCTTTATCAGCAGGAAGTCTTCAAGCTCCTTAGAAAAAGACTGGCTGCAGCCTTTCTCAACTGGGATTCTGTGAATAAACGAAACCCTACAGAAAATGACGCCAGTGACTCTTTCCTCAGTCCTCCCAGGAATGACACCATTCTACAGGCATGGGAAAGAAGTTGATTCATTATAAACCGGGGCTGTCCCCGAATCTTAGGGCTCAATTGTTTCTGGGAAGCCAGTTAAGAAAGGCTGGTGGGGAGTTTATTTAGGTATTTAATGAATACTTGTTTCATATCTGCAGGCATTTTTCTAAGCCCTGCACTGTCCAGTTCGGTAGTCATGATGCAACCACATGTCCCTTGAGCATTTGCAATGAGTCTTTTCCAAATTGTGATGCACTGTAAGTATAAAACACACACTGAATTTTAAAGTTTAGTATAATGAAACATAAAATTTCTCATTAATAATTTTTATATTGAATTATATGTTGAAATGACCATACTTGGATAGATTGTGCTAAATCAGAGGTTGACAAACTTTCCCTGTAAAGGACTGGATAGTAAGAATTTTCAACTTTGTGGATCACCTGGTTTCAACTATGCAACTACTCAACTTTGCCACTGCAGTGCAAAATCAAACATAGACAATACAAAAACAAATGGGTGTGGCTGGTTCCAATAAAACTTTATTTTAAAAACACAGATGCGACCGGGAGCGGTGGCTCACGCCTGTAATCCCAGCACTTTGGGAGGCCGAGGCGGGGGGATCACGAGGTCAGCAGATCGAGACCATCCTGGCTAACACGGTGAAACCCCGTCTCTACTAAAAATAGAAAAAATTAGCCGGGCGTGGTGGCGGGGCCTGTAGTCCCAGCTACTCGGGAGGCTGAGGCAGGAGAATGGCGTGAACCCGGGAGGCGGACCTTGCAGTGAGCCGAGATCGCGCCACTGCACTCCAGCCTGGGTAACAGAGCAGACTCCGTCTCAAAAAAAAACAAAACAAACAAACAGAAAAACAAAAAACAAAACAGATGATGGGCCAGATTTCACCCACAGGCTGTATAGTTTGCTGATTTCTGTGTTAAATAAAATATTAACTATATTAAATTTAATTTCACTTATTTCTTTTACTTCTTAAAATATGGCTACCAGAAAATTTCAAATTACATTTTGGCTTATATTATATTCCTATTGGACCAGACTGGTCTAAGAACTTTACAGATATTAACTCTGGGAGATGATACTTTTACCCTGGGAGGGGTGTGTGTGTGTGTGTGTGTGTGTGTGTGTGCTGAGATGTATGAATTCCAACGACAGTCTAGAGCGAGTCTGAAGTTGGCTCCCTGGCCTGGCTCCACCACTGCTGAGTGTGGAGCCCAAGTGCAGGCTGGCTTGTGGAGGTTTCCTGCGGGTGTCTGGACCTGTCTGAGCCCTTCCTCTTTCTAGGTTCACCTCTGGGCTAAAGGTAAGTTCCCTAAAAGGCCACCGGGTGGTGCTGTCGGACCACATGCCATGGTGGTTGGCTCACTGGAAACCTGAGCTCTCTACCTGGCTCTGCCATTTGCTGTGTGGCCTTGGACCTCAGTTTTCTCACCTGTAAACGGGATTAGACTAGACTGAAAAGAACACGAATTTTGAAGGCAGACAGACAGGGATTTTAATTCTGCCTCCACCCGGGCCCCATTGTGACTTTCATGGGCGTTAGGCACCTTTGCCTTTATAGATCCTTTCCTCCATAAAAAATATTAAAAATTATGTTTTACAGCTACATTGGTATGAAGACAAACATGTTATTATTACTATGTTAATTTTTTCTTCATCCCCAAAGTTCATGTTTTTCTTTCTGATTCTGAAGGAAATTAACACATTTCCATGGGCCCTAGGCACAGTGCCTGCTGTGCCTAATGGATGAGTCACCCTTCCCAGCTGGTCACTACTTCCCAGCTGTGTGACCTTGGGCAAGTTGTTTAACTTCTCTGGGCCTCACTGTCCTCGTCTATAAAATGGAGATGACATCAGACTCCACCTCAGTGCTGTGGTTGGAATTCAGTGAGATGGCCCATGCGACAGCTTCTTAGCACACAGCCTGGCACAGGGCAGCCCTTGGCAAATGGCAGCCATTACTTATCATTACCTTTAAGGATATTTTCAGCTCTAGCCTCTATGAAACTGTGAAAAGATCTCAGGAGCGGGAATCTCAAAGTAACGATAACTCGAAAAATAAAACTCCCAGGGTATTTGGTGGTAGTTTCCTAGAGCATACACGGGCAGCAGAAGGAGTTTCTGCAAATGACCAGCCTCCTCCCACCTGCCATCAGAGGGCACATTTGAGGCAGGGACATGGGCTGGTGCCACCCGGCCAGAAGCTGAGCAGGCCAAGGAATATGTGCCAGGCAGGGAGACCCTTGGGAAAGGGCTGAGTGTGTGAGTGTGTGTGTGTGTGTGTGCATGTACACACGCACAAACCTGCATCCATAGATTCCTGTTTCCTCAAATTCCCTTATTTTGACTTAATCTCAGTAGCTTCCCTGAATCCCAAAGATTGACACTACTGTTGCCAGGGTCTTGGGGACTGTGGGGACCTGCTCCTCCTTTGAAATATGACCCAAGTGACAAGGGGTTGCTGGCTCCTTCAGGATCATTCAGGTGGAAGCCTGCCCCGATCAGGAGACTGAGCAGCTGATGCAGATGTGAGCCTCTCTCAGCGGCCCTGCTTTCCACCCTCACGCCTGCCTGGGCTGGGTGCCTTTCCCCTTTCCAGGAGGGGCGAGGGATGTGGCCCCCAGTTTGTCACCCTTTCCTGGTTTGGCAACTACTCTTTACATTTGCCCTCTCTAGCCCAAAAGAAAGGAGCAGGGTTGCTGAATTGCAGGAGCTCCCTTCACCCACCTCACTCCCAGCAGGGTCAGGGTGAAGGTCACCGGGGGAGGATTTCTGTATTTGTGGCAGGAAAGTGGTGTTGACAAGGAAGAGGATGTCACAAAGACTGGAAGCAGGGGCGTCTCCATCCTCAGGCTTACTTGCCAAAATATTTGCAGTGGCGAATGACAAAGAAACGGAACCCTGGCATGATGCCTTGTGTGGCAAAAATTCATTCTGAATAACTAAGCTTGAGCAACATGTACACCCAGACGTAAAGCAGCCTACCCTTTAACAGAGCAAGCCCCGTTAATGCAAATATACAAGTAAGGGAATTTAATTAATCGAGGGCTTACTAGGCATCAGGCGTATCCTCCATGGTTTACACCCATCACCTTATTTAAACTTTACCTATGAGGTTGATTCTCTTATTATCTGTATTTTACACATAAGGAAACTAAAGGTAAGTAGCCTGCTCGAGGTCCCACAGCTGGTAGGCGGCAGAGACGATGGCTCTATGGGACAGAAGGATGAGCCTCTCCCTCCGGAATAAGCCAATTTATGACTTGCTTGACCTTTTTTTTTTTTTCTTTGACAGAGTCTCACTCTGTCGCCCAGGCTGGAGTGCAGTGGCACGATCTCAGCTCACTGCAACCTCCACCTCCCGGGTTCAAGCAATTGTTGTACCTTAGCCTCCCAGTAGCTGGCTACAGGAGTGTACCCACTATGCCTGGTTAATTTTTTGTATTTTTAGTAGAGACGGAGTTTCGCCATGTTGGCCAGGCTGGTCTCGAACTCCTGAGCTCAGGCAATCGGCCCACCTTGGCCTCCCAAAGTGCTAGGATTACAGTCATGAGCCACCATGCCTGAACTTGTTTGACCATTTTGGACCTTGGAAACCGGCAAGTTTCCTGGAACAGTGAGCCCTGGCTTAGGAGAAGGGTGACAGATGTGTTAGCAGCCTTGCCATCCCTCCCCCTCACCAATTCGTGAGACCTTTGTCCAATGAGGTTAATTGGACATTTGAGGAAGATGGCATCCCCTGCTTAATCAGGGCCCTCTTGATTTTATTTCCCCAGTCAGATGTTACATAATTTCAAGCGTCAGACTTAAGGTCTTTTTCTCCTACATCAAAAGTCACATCATCCCCAATATATGAAAGGGAAAAAGCGAGGAGTGGAACCGTGCATATGGTGTGCTGTATTTTGTATTTTTAAGGTTACATATGGTGCTCATTTCTGTGCAGTCTCTCTGGAAAAACACATGAGCGGGGAAGAGGGGCTGTTTCTGAGACAGGAAACTCGGGGATGGGGTCAGGGCGCGGCATTCCTTTTCCCTGCTTATTCTTCGGTACTGCCTGCATATTTAGCCATGTTCATGTATGACTTGAACAAAGAAACATCAGGGAAAACAAAGCAAAACAAACAAAAATAGGCATACAGGCTAAATGGTATTGTTTGTTAGACTCCAATGAACCTCCTCAATTGCAGAAAGATAACAAAATCCTTGAGTCCCAGCCAGTTCACTAGGTGTTTGTCACACTGGGGCCCCAAAGACCCCCAACACTGGCCCTGGTGACAAATACAATGTGGTGGATGTTGCAATAGAGGTAGGGTGTACATGGGGGCTGGGGCTCTGGGATAAGGCAGGGCATGTGGGGGCACAGCCAAGGCCCCCAGGGAGGGACAGCATGGGGGTGCAGGGCGGAGGACATCCTCCTGGAGCAGGGGTTCAGGGTGCGACCCTGGCAGAAGGTGGGGGCTGGCACAATATACCAGATAACAGAGACCTTCATGGTGGCCAAGACTGAGCTCTCTCCGATGGTGATGGGAGCCACTGAAGGATTTATGGGCACGGGGTGGGACTGGGGGTGGGACTGAGGGTGGGCTGCGGTCAGATTAGTATTTCAGAGG
>NW_012106141.1:5313969-5314520 GCF_000951045.1 Mandrillus leucophaeus | reverse complement strand
GCTGGAGTGCAGTGGCACAATCTCAGCTCACTGCAAGCTCTGCCTCCCGGGTTCACGCCATTCTCCTGCCTCAGCCTCCCGAGTAGCTGGGACTATAGGCGCCAGCCAACACACCCGGCTAATTTTTTGTATTTTTAGTAGAGAGGAGGTTTCACCATATTAGCCAGGATGGTCTCGATCTCCTGACCTCATGATCTGTCCACCTTGGCCTCCAAAGTGCTGGGATTACCGGCATGAACCACCATGCCCAGCCATGAAATTTCTTTTAAAAATTTATTTCAATAAGAAATTAAGGGATTTAATGAAAAATATAGAGAAAAATCACAGCATATGTACTTTGCAGTAATGACAAAAAGTAAGAATAAGGTAGTCACATGAGTTTTGGAAAGAAACTAACATATCCCAAGCTGGGTGATGCAGTTGTAGTCTACGTGGTCCTGAGTGACTTACCGAGGAATGGCGAGGTGAGTCAAATTGCCATTTCATGAGTGCCCACTGGGCCTTCCCCATTCTAATCGACAGTTTTGGTATCTGCATTTGCTAACATCACC
>NW_012106141.1:5306917-5310071 GCF_000951045.1 Mandrillus leucophaeus | reverse complement strand
ATTTTTAGTAGAGACGGAGTTTCGCCATGTTGGCCAGGCTGGTCTCGAACTCCTGAGCTCAGGCAATCGGCCCACCTTGGCCTCCCAAAGTGCTAGGATTACAGTCATGAGCCACCATGCCTGAACTTGTTTGACCATTTTGGACCTTGGAAACCGGCAAGTTTCCTGGAACAGTGAGCCCTGGCTTAGGAGAAGGGTGACAGATGTGTTAGCAGCCTTGCCATCCCTCCCCCTCACCAATTCGTGAGACCTTTGTCCAATGAGGTTAATTGGACATTTGAGGAAGATGGCATCCCCTGCTTAATCAGGGCCCTCTTGATTTTATTTCCCCAGTCAGATGTTACATAATTTCAAGCGTCAGACTTAAGGTCTTTTTCTCCTACATCAAAAGTCACATCATCCCCAATATATGAAAGGGAAAAAGCGAGGAGTGGAACCGTGCATATGGTGTGCTGTATTTTGTATTTTTAAGGTTACATATGGTGCTCATTTCTGTGCAGTCTCTCTGGAAAAACACATGAGCGGGGAAGAGGGGCTGTTTCTGAGACAGGAAACTCGGGGATGGGGTCAGGGCGCGGCATTCCTTTTCCCTGCTTATTCTTCGGTACTGCCTGCATATTTAGCCATGTTCATGTATGACTTGAACAAAGAAACATCAGGGAAAACAAAGCAAAACAAACAAAAATAGGCATACAGGCTAAATGGTATTGTTTGTTAGACTCCAATGAACCTCCTCAATTGCAGAAAGATAACAAAATCCTTGAGTCCCAGCCAGTTCACTAGGTGTTTGTCACACTGGGGCCCCAAAGACCCCCAACACTGGCCCTGGTGACAAATACAATGTGGTGGATGTTGCAATAGAGGTAGGGTGTACATGGGGGCTGGGGCTCTGGGATAAGGCAGGGCATGTGGGGGCACAGCCAAGGCCCCCAGGGAGGGACAGCATGGGGGTGCAGGGCGGAGGACATCCTCCTGGAGCAGGGGTTCAGGGTGCGACCCTGGCAGAAGGTGGGGGCTGGCACAATATACCAGATAACAGAGACCTTCATGGTGGCCAAGACTGAGCTCTCTCCGATGGTGATGGGAGCCACTGAAGGATTTATGGGCACGGGGTGGGACTGGGGGTGGGACTGAGGGTGGGCTGCGGTCAGATTAGTATTTCAGAGGGTGACACTGGTGCTTCCTGGGCTGACTGAATTGGAGGAGGACAATTCGAAGGCAGAGAAACCAGGCAGGAGTGGCCTTTATCCTTCACCCTGTGAGACGTGATGGTGGCCTGACCTCACACAGGAGGGGGCAGATTCTTAAAACAGTTAATTGCCCAAATCACAGAGGCAGCTGGGGCCTTGGTGTTTCTGGTCATTGCCCGTGGAACAGGACCCCTCAGGAGAACTGAAAGCCGACGCTCTTCCTCCCCCTGCGGCCTCTCGCATGACAGGGCTGAGCAGGCCCAGTGACAGAGGATGGGGCTCTGGCTCGGGGCATGAAGACCATCATTTTGGGCTACAAATGCCCCTGGTTCCCTTTTGGACAATTCAGGGGAGGTATGAGGCCAAAAGAGATATAAAAGATTCTCCTTCCAATTTGGCTCAAGTCAGAATAAATTCAGGTCAAAAAATGAAAGCAGTTGGATCAGTCTTGTTTTCTAAGTGCAGGGAGCAGTTCATGTATCTGTTAAAGACATTTTATTTAGAGGCAAGAAATGGTTAATAAGATGACACCCTTGGATCTAGGAACGTTTGCTCTTTGTTTTCTTCCTTACAGTGACAGATTTTTTGCTGTTGGTAAAGGCCCTTGAAGACTGTAGTTTAAATTCAACTGGAAAGTGGTCACTGACATCCAGGGCCTGTAAGGAGAAAGGGGAGGTGGATATGGAAATCAGGAGATGCCTGGGAGATGCTATCATTTTAGCGATGAGCAAATTCAGGACCAGGAAGGGGAGATGAAATGCCCAAAGTCACCCCACAGAGCGCACACTGGTAAGTGTTATTCCAAGACCAGCTGGATCGAGAAATTTTGGCAGGGCCTCAAATCACAAAATCATAGGCATTGAAACTCAAGGTCTAGTGCCCAATATTGTGTCTTCCGTCTTCAGCAGTGACCTCAAAGGGTGACATCAACCCATCTTTTTCTTCTTTTTTTTTTTTTGAGACAGGATCTCACTCAGTTGCCCAGCCTGGAGTGCAGTGGTGCGATCTCAGCTCACTGCAACCTCTGCTTCCTGGACTCAGGTGATCCTCCCGCCTCAGCCTGAGACCACAGGCATGCACCACCATGCCCAGCTAATTTTTTTGAATTTTTTGTAGAGATGGGGTCTCGTCATGTTGCCCAGGCTAACTCATCTTTCTAGGACAATGGCATAGAAAGACAAGATGGCAGCCTTACCTCCTCTTCAGTCAGCTTGTAAGCTTTCTGGAAGTCAAAAACACTGTTTGACTTGGGAACAACAGAACTGACGATTTCTTGTCCTCTAAGCACAATCCTGGAACAAGGGGAGGAAAAACAGTTGTGTTAATCCAACCTGTGATTGCTGAGATCAAACCAAAGTCTGTGTTTGCTGTTTGGAATTGACTGAGCAGCCTGGCCCTTTCATGTGGCACTCAAAGTCCAGACCTGGTTTTAGCCTGTGACCCTAAAGGACAGTGCCTACAACTGTGAAGTAGGATCAGTCCCTGCCATGGTTCTGTGGACACCAGGACACTATCTCCCAGTGTGGGCAATGTCCCTGGTGGAGTAGGAGGTTTTATATGACACATGCACACTATCCCACACAACAATGACTTGTGTACTGAGAACGCTGTTCTCTTTTCAATTATTTTCACTTTCCCTGATTTGATTATGGAGAAATTCTCAGGGAGGTGCTGGTTTGTCTTTAATACCTCCCTCAGTCCCATGTTGACAGAGAGTAGGCTGCCATTTCTGAGCATTCTGCAGGCAAGAGAATTAAGGCAGAATTTAACAATGCATGACTTTCACTGGACTTAATTCTCACACTACCTTCAATTTATGGCAAATGCTGCTGCTTTCTTACTCTTGCTAGTATCAAATTTCTTTCTTTCTTTTTTTTTTTTTTAGATGGAGTCTTCCTCTGTCACCCAGGCTGGAGTGCAGTGGCACAATCTCAGCTCACTGCAAGCTCTGCCTCCCGGGTTCA
>NW_012106141.1:5298833-5306377 GCF_000951045.1 Mandrillus leucophaeus | reverse complement strand
TTTTTTGAGGCAGAGTCTTGTTCTGTTGCCCAGGTTGGAGTGCAGTGGCGCCATCTCAGTTCACTGTAACCTCTGCCTTCCAGGTTCAAGCGATTCTTCTGCCTCAGCTTCCCAAGTAGCTGAGATTATAGGTGTGTGCCACCATGCCTCGCTTATTTTTGTATTTTTTAGTAGAGACGGGGTTTAGTCTTGTTGGCCAGGCTGGTCTTGAACTCCTGACCTTAGGTGATCCACCCACCTCAACCTCCCAAAGTGCTGGGATTACAGGTGTAAGCCACTGCACCCAGGCTATGGCTTTTGATTCAACCCAAATGTAAATTCTTCACATCAAATTAGAGATTTGTGAAAGCTTTCTTTAAGACTCAGAAAGTAAAGAAAGAGATGTTTAAGGCTCCTCTATTTCTGACTTCTTCCAGGGATGTGCAGGACCAGGCCAGTGTTCATGTGAAGTTTTCCGAGGCTGGTCCAGGGCACCGGCCAGATCCTGGGCATCTTTGCATGATCCCCCAGCACTCAGCACTTGAGAGGTGTTCGATAAATATGTGAACACGGAACAAAGACTGGAATTGAGACCATATTGTCTAACTCCATTTTTAAAACATCACTTTTATGGCTTTTTATTTTCTCAGTTTATTTTATTTAATTTCACTTTTTATTTTATTGTATTGAGACAGGTCTCACTATGTTGTCCAGGCTGGAGTGCAGTGGCTATTCACAGGCATGTGATCACGTTGCTCTAAAGCCTTGAACTCCTGGACTCAAGTGATCCTCCTGCCTTAGCCTCCAGAAGTAGCTGGGATTACAGCATACACCACCGCACCTGGCCTATGACGTTTTAAAAGCCACGAGAGGCTGGGCATGGTGGCTGACACCTGTAATCCAAGCACTTTGGGAGGCCAAGGCAGGTGGATCACCTGAGGTCAGGAGTTCAAGACCAGCCTGGCCAACATGGCGAAACCCCATCTCTACTAAAAGTACAAACAAAAAAAAGAAAGAAAGAAAAAGCCGGGCATGGTGGCGCATGCCTGTAATCCCAGCTACTTGGGAGGCTGAGGCAGGAAAATCTCTTGAACCCAAGAGGCGGAGGTTGCAGTGAGCCAAGATTGTGCCACTGCACTCCAGCCTGGGCAACAGAGTGGGACTCTGTCTCAAAAAAAAAAAAAAAAAAAAAAGCCACAAGAGTTCTACATGTGGTTATGAGAAACAAAATTCAGAGCATCAAAATAAAAAATGAATCGTTAAAATGTCACATGTAATCCCACCATCCTTTGGGATACATGTGTATAAAATCAGGATCCTTTTAATAAACATCTTTTTCTAACCTGTTCTACCCCCTCCTGATCTACCGTGGCCATGTTGCCTTCTGATTCTTCTGTATCATTTTCAATCACTTCCCACTCATTTGCCAGGGGAGAAGAATGGCGCTGGAGAAGGGACTTGACCTACCCAAGGGCACACAACTGCCATGTGCAAGTGAGTGAGTGAGTGGCCATCGTCTCGGCTTTGCTGGAAGTCCTTCAAAATAGGGGGCGGGGACGGTCTGGGCACTTAGTGCCCTGCAACTCCCCACCTTGGGTTTCCACTTTGCAGAGTAATAACTTATGCAAAGAAAACACCAGCCTCAAAAGCTCCAAGAGGAACAAAGGAGGTCATGGGATGGAAATGAAAACTAGACCTCGAAACCTGAGAAGTGAAAACGAGTGGCCTGGTGGCTCTCATGCAGATGGTCATCTCACACTTCCTCGTGGCAGGCTGAGCTCTGGGAACTGTGGCCACCACCTGGGACCAGGCTTCCAGGGGTTTCCCCACCTGTGGTCTCTGTGATGGAAGATCACTAACATTCACACGCCTCAGGCACTCCCCACTCTGTGCCCATTGAAGGAGCAAAGATGAAAGCTGTTTGAAAATCCCTGAAGGGACTTTAAAAAGCACAAGGGAATGCTAGGACTTAAATGTACGCATTTGCATTTAGGAATATATACCTGAAGCTTTAAAGTACAAATACCGTTGCACTAATCGGTCTCATTTTGGGGGTTGTTTCCTGAGGAAATCACAGGTACTTGCATAAAATGCACAGAGGATACTGATTTTAGCAGTATTTATAACAGCAAACCTTTGGTAATAACCTAATGCCCAATGATAGGGATTGGGCAAATCAATTGTGGTAAGTCTTTGTTATGGAACAATGAACAGCCCATTAATGTAATGAGCACTTGCCGCATGCCAGGCATTGTGCTAGCAGCCTGACATGCTATTTCATTGACTCTACATCAGATCTTCATGAGTGAGGCACTAGGATAATTTCCATTTTACAGGGGAGGAAATGAAAGACACAGAGAGCCTGTCTCTTGGTCACAGACATATGAAGTGGTAACGTCAGGATTTAAATCCAGGCCTGTCTGACACCGAAGCCAGTGCTTACCTCTGCTAAGCTACAATGCCCAGGGCCACCGCATAGGGTCCTTAGGTTCATACACTGCATGTGGTACCCAGTAGAGGGGCCTGACATTTAATGGACTCAGCTCTCCAAGCAGTGTGCTTTTTTTATTTTTATTTTTATTTGTTATTTTTGAGACTAAGTCTTACTCTGTTACCCAGGCTGGAGTGCAGTGGTGCGATCCTGGCTCACTGCAGCCTCCACCTTCTGGGCTCAAGCGATCCTCCCACCTCAGCCTCCTAAGTAGCTGAGACTATAGGTGTTTGCCATCATGCCCGGCAAATTTTTGTATTTTTTGTAAAGACAGAGTTTCGTCATGCTTCCCAGGCTGGTCTTAAACTCCTGTACTCAAGCGATCCACCCGCCGAGGCCTCCCAAAGTGCTAGGACTACAGGCGTGAGCCACGGTGCCCAGCCACCTTGCGCCTTTCCTAGTGCACACCAAGTACTGTGCTGAGCCAGCAGCACCCTGCAGGGCCTCCTACCTGTCATATGCACACTTGGTACTCCTCTTCACCGTGGTATCCTCTTGGTCCCCGATCAGCCAAATGAACCTGGGGTCGGTCCTCAAGCGGATGTTCTTCCAGGCCTTCTTGGGGACGTAGCTGCAGCCGGCATTGAAGTCACCCATGAAAATGAAATTCTAAAAGACAAGATTTGAAATTGTCACCTGATGGATGCTGCTGCAGAACGCTTTCATGTGGGTCTCTAGCAAAGACTCCGCCTCCCAGGCCCAGTGAACAACAGGGTCTGTTATGGGCTGAACCGTGTCTACCCTGCTCCCACCTGGGCCAAATTCCTGTGTTGAAGTCCTAACCCCCAGCACCTTAGAAGGTGACTGTATTTGGAGATAGAACCTTCAAGAGGGAATTAAGGTAAAATGGGCTCTAATCCAATATGACTGGCGTTCTTGTAAAAAGGGGAAATTAGGACACAGAAAAATGGAGCAAAGACCATGTAAAGACACTGGAAGACAATGGCCATCTACAAGCCAAGGAGAGAGGCCCTCAAAAGAAACCACCCCGCTGGCACACCTTGATCTGGGACTTCTAGCCTCCAGAACGGTGATGAACTCACGTTCTATTGTTTAAGCTATCAAGTCTTTGGTATGGTACTTTGTTATGGCAGCTCTAGCAAATGAATACAGGGTTTTTAAAAATTTCTTTTTGTTGTTTAAAATTGAGTCATAGTTTTGATGAGTCGATGACAGGCGAGTGCGTACCAGTGAGAGTGTTCTTAACAGGAAGGAGAATGTTTGCTGTTCTGAGTCACCACAATTCCATGTCAGCATGCAGAGTCAGGTGTGAATAAAAAAAATTCAGTAAATCTATCCCTCACATCTTTTGTCTCTGGCTCAAACTGCTGTAGGGTGTAAACACACGAATGAATCAACGCCTTTTGTTTTCAAGCAGGAAAAGTGAATTTGGGTGGTGTATTGGCAGCCCTGGCATCATTCTTTCTCTCCTATTGTTTTGAAGTTGGAAACTTATTTCTGTGAAAATTCAGTTCCTTGAGGAGGTGAGAGGCATCTTCAGGGGAGGGGACCATCAAGTGAGCTGTCCACCCCCACCCAAGGCCACCAACAGAAACTTTCCATCTTGGAAATATTTTTCCCCGCACAGCTCTTGGAACAGAATTTTCAACATTCCACAATCCAGAGGAAGTGCCAGATTTCCTTGTTTGTGCTATTGTTTGGTGGGGCATTGCTGACTTTAGAGTTTTCTTCAAGAACATTTTATTTTGATCTTAGTGATCACGATTCTCCCCGTGATTGACGGGTTCAGTTGAGGACAGAGGGTCATTCTTAACCTCAGTGATCACCAGCTTCTGCTAACATAGACATGATTTGCTGAACATTCACTATGTGCCAGGCCTAGCACTAGGTGTCTTTAAATTTACACCTCACAGCAATAAACAATAGGAGGTAGAAGAGCCCACTAACCTCTATAGAAACAGGATTGAGAGATTAAGTGACCTGCTCTAGGCCACAGGACTGGGAGGTTCAAGTGGTGAAGTCAAGAATCACATCCCAGCCGGGCGCAGTGACTCAGGCCTGTAATCCCAACACTTTGGGAGGCCGAGGCAGGTGGATCATCTGAGGTCAGGCGTTCGAGACCAGCCTGGCCAACATGGTGAAACCCCGTCTCTACTAAAAATACAAAAATTAGCTGGGCATGATGGCAGGTGCCTCTAGTCCCAGCTACTCAGGGGGTTGAGGCAGGAGAATCTCTTAAACTCGGGAGGTGGAGGTTGCAGTGAGCCGAGATTGCACCATTGCACTCCAGCCTGGAGAAAAGAGTGAGACTTCATCTCAAGAAAAAAAAAAAAGAAAGAATCACATCCAAGTCTGCTTCACTGAAGCAGTTTCCCCTGTTGTTCACTTTTAGGCCACTGATGCCTCCCCACAGCCCGACACTCAATAGGTGCTCAATACATTCTTGTTTAATAAGTGAATGATGTCATAATTTTTGGAAAGAAAGAATCTTTCTTTTGACCTATTTATTAATAAGCAATGAAATACACCCCTGGTCTTTTCCATGCCCCAGCTCTGATGGACTATGTTCACAGTCTATTTGATTCATTTTGCACTTGGAGCAGTGGAACTCAGGAGGAGGAAGGGGGATCACAGGAGTCACATTCCGAAAGAAGAAAAGAGAAATACAGAAGAAGAACTCTTGGGTGCACTTCCATATTTGCGAAGAGCTTTCACAGACCCTCACAGCCACAAGTGGTGCATCCCTCTCTTCCAAAAGTGGACAGAACTGAGCCTATAGGGATGGCAAATGTGTGCCCCCTTCTGTGAAAACAGCACTCCAAGTTTCTTTGGGAGACCACCCATCCCTCCTGCACCTCAAACTGTGAGTTTGGGGTGAAACTGGGGTGGACACAGATTTAGCCAATCAGAGTATCTCAACACCCTGATCACAACGATTGGTTCAGGGATGGACATGTGACCCAGTCAGAACCAACGAGACTCAGTCCCACAGTATTTGTTGCATTGTGGGAAAGAAAATTTATCAGTTGGTCTGGAGGCTGCTGGTGGCCATCTTGCCATCCCATGGGTGAGGCCAACCTGAGAATGGAGCCACGTAGAGGAAAGGGTGACCAGGAGATGGAAAGGAAGAGACAAATCAAGCCCTGATTCTCTTGTCTGAGCCCTGGATCCAGCTATGCCTGAAGTACTCCTGGACATTTCAGTTACACAGACCAATCAATTGCTCCTTCTTTTCATGAGCCATGTTAAGATTCTGTCCCTTGCAAGTGAAACAATCCTGACTGATCTATGCCTCACACTTCTCAATTGCAAAGTGAGAATGAGAAAGGTACTGTAGCTACCTCAAGGGATTATTGGGAGGATTAAATAAACTTGTCCATGTCAAGTCTCAGCACAGTGCCTGGCACTAGCTATTCACTCAGTAAATGTTGGCATCTGTTATTAATGGGAAAGTGTGGGAATTCCCAAAGCCCACGTGCAGGGTACCCAGGCAGATTTAGCAAGAGGGATACTTAGGGCTGAAGAAAGGCCTTAAAGAAGGCTGTAAGTGGTGGTAGCCTGCACCTGCCCTGCCCTCTCCCCCTCCCTGGAGAGGTACTCATCCCACTCAGGGACCAGAGCCTGCCCCTGCTAGATGGGAATTCGGCTGACACAGCAGTCATCACCTCTGCCTTCCAGCGGTGTTTCATGTCCATGTAGACGTCAACCAACTCGTCGATCTCTTTAACGGATGTCTCTGGGGTGGTGTGCAGGGGGATAATCACGAAGTCTTTGACAGCTGAGGAACAGGAAAGAGGCAGAGGTCACACACTTCCCTTGTCAAGGTCTCACAAACACTGCTGGATGGAAACAGGCTCTCCCCTCCAGAAGGCACAGGCTGCATTGTCTGGGTCCCCTGTTCCCAGAGGGTCCGGCCAGTGGCTGAGATTTTAATGATCTCGGGATCATTCGGCTGCCTATTTTTACTACACAAAAGACTCATTTCTCCCAGTTGCCCTTCATGGCTAAGAGAAAACTGGTAGACTGTTGTAGAAAGTAAAACAGTTTCCTCTTCGAAGTTTCCTTTCTTGTTAAAGAATAAATCATAAGTGTTAGAAATAATAGTTTCTTTTAAAGACTAACTTCCTTCAAGCCTCCTTGCTTTGTGTTAATAACTCTTTGTTAAGCCCTATCCTGTGTAGCTGTTAGACATGCTTACAGGCATGTAGTACATTCTATGTCCTTGTACCTTAACCAAGATATTTGTGCTGGACATGCTCGCAGGCACGTTCCAGCTCACAGCCTTTGCCCCTTCCCTATTTGGCATAAGCAACTTCCTCTTTTCCTTTGTTCTCCCTTGCCTTTACCTATTTAGGAAAGGTTTAAATTATTAGCCAGTCAGGTTAGCTTAGATTGTGTGGTCTGGCTCCAACCAATAGAGACAGGACGCAGTAGCAGGGACAAGCTGAGTAAAGGATAAAAATTGCTTCCCTCCTTTATTCAGGTGTGCTCTCACCATTGTTCCATCTGCGAGGAGCACCCTTTCTGCAGAAAGTAAAATTGGCTTGCTGAGAAAACTTTTTATCTGAATGTTGATTTTTCTTTGCGGTACCAGGGAACAAGCATTCTGCTTCTAAATGAACATTTTACTTATTACAACTGTGTTCCATGCTGACATTGTGGGTGCTTTTATTTTCTCATTTGTGTGTGTGGGGCAAATCTATTTTCTTTTGTTTCTGATGTATTTTATCCCTCTTCTTCTTTTTTTAAATTGACAGCTAAAAATTGTATATATTTATGGTTGTATCTTCTACTTTTTTTTAAAGGTTTTCTTTTTTTTTTCTTTTTTTCTTTTTGAGACAGAGTTTTGCTCTTGTTGCCCAGGCTGGAGTACAATGGCGCAATCTCAGCTCACTGCAACCTCCACCTCCCAGGTTCAAGTGATTCTCCTGCCTCAGCCTCCCAAGTAACTGGGTTTACAGGTATGTGCCACCGAGTCTGGCTAGTTTTGTATTATTTTTTTAGTAGAGACGGGGTTTCTCCATGTTGGTAAGGCTGGTCTCAAACTCCCAACCTCAGGTGATCCACCCATCTCCGCCTCCCAAAGTGCCGGAATTATAGGTGTGAACCATCA
>NW_012106141.1:5290227-5298160 GCF_000951045.1 Mandrillus leucophaeus | reverse complement strand
TCAGTTTATACTCCTTTTGTAATTAAGAACAAAAGTTCCAAAAAGCTATTTAAAAATTAGCGTGGTCTTCATGAAAGACTTTTGTGAAGTGTCTGAAAACCTTCCCCCACCATTGGAGGACTGAGAGAGCCTGAGTGTGGCAGTGTGCGTGACCCTTGGAAGCCGTGCCTGGCCCACCTGCAAACAGCAGCTGTCACTTTCTGAGCACCTCCTCCTGGGACCTCCCCTTATTCTCAGCCCGGATTCCCACTCTTACCTCAACAGACAAGGGCGGTGGGGTGGTCACTGCTCAAGTCACACAGACAGGAGCCAGAACTCAGCCCAGCAGGCTGCATCCAGGGCCCTACACACCCTCATCGCTGGCTCTCCTCGTCAGGCCTCCACTGCACTCCCCCATCCTTCTTTTGGTCCCCCTAAATATTCCAGCCTCCTTCCCACTTCTGAGCTTTTGTGCTCACTGTGTCCTCCACCTGGAATGCCCTTTCTCCAGCCCTCTGTATGGCTGGCTTCTTCAGGTCACAGCCCAATGTCACCGCCTCCGTCTGGTCCAATGCCCTCAACAGAGCCTGGCACATAGTAGGTACTGAAAAAGTATTTGATTCTTGACTCCATCGAGCATTGCATAGTGGTTAATATGGGCTCCTGATTGGGCACAGTGGCTTACACTTGTAATCCCAGCATTTTATGAAGCCAAGGCAGGCAGATGGCTTGAGCTCAGTGGTTTCAGAACAGCCTAGGCAACATGGCGAGACCTCATCTCTACAAAAAATTTTAAAATTAGCTGAGTGTGGTGGTGCGTGCCTATAGTCTGAGCTGCTTGCGAGGCTGAGGTGGGAAGATTGCTTGAGCCCAGGAGGCGGAGGTTGCAGTGAGCCAAGATCATGGGACTGCACTCCAGACTGGATGACAGAGCAAGGCCCTGTCTGAAAAACAGAAAAAAAAAGAACATGAGGTCCTGAGGTGGTGGCCTGGGTTACAACCCTGGCCTGTCCATTTCAGCAGCTGGGTGACTTCATGCCTTTTTAAACCTCAGTTTCCTGAAATGTAAAGTGGAGATAATCCTACTCCCTACCTTGTAGTCATTGCAAGGATTACAGGAGGCTGGCACTTAATCAGGGGCCAGTACAAGTACTGTTGTTAGAGTTCAGGGAGCAATCCATTTGGATTTCCTCACCTGCTGCAGTCTGTGGAGGAGTCTGCAATGCAGTGACCAGAGGGAGAGTGAGCCTCCAGGCTAGCGGTTCGCCTAAGCCATCGCTTAGGAATTGTTTTTTTTGTTTTTTGGTTTTTTTGAGACAGAGTCTCACTCTATCGCCCAGACTGGAGTGCAGTGGTATGATCTTGGCTCACTGCAACCTCTGCCTCCCTGGTTCAAGCAATTCTCCTGCCTCAGCCTCCCGAGTAGCTGGGATTACAGGTACGTACCACCACACCCAGCTAATTTTTGCATTTTTAGTATAGACAGGGTTTCACCATGTTGGCCAGGCTGGTCTCGAACTCCTGACCTCAGGTGATCCACCTGCCTCAGCCTCCCAAAGTGCTGGGATTACAGCCGTGAGCCACTGTGCCCAGCCGGGATTTTTTAAAAGGAAGGAAGGGTTGTACTTGACAGAAACCAAGGAATTGCAGAAAACAATTTCCATGCGCCTAAACTCTTCAGAGAGAGGGGAGCTACCATTGCTTCCAGAAAGTGCGTTCCAGGCTGGGGAAGTCTTGAGTCTCAGCATTCTGAGAAGCAAGCCTGGTGCCATCACACCGAACTGCATCGTCTACACTGAGGTATTAGAAGCAATGCACTGTCACATCCAGCGTAATGCCTCCCTAACGGGCTGCATAAACCTGAGCTCATGCTCAAGGCTGCTGCCCATTCATGGGCCGTTGGGGAGGTCCCCGAGAGAGAGGCCTGCGGGTCTTACCAGTGTGGGGCGACTGGAACCAGACCACAAAGGGCTCCCTGGAAAACACATCTACGTCTCCATCCTGATAGTCATGGTAGTGATAGCTCCTCTTCACAGATACCAGCTTTTCCCTAAAAGAAAGAAAAGGAAATCCTCCCAGCTGAGTCAGCCCTTTTCTTACTAATTTCATAAAGCAGAGATGTAGGTTCCCTTGGCTTTCTTAGACTCCAGAGCAGGCTCAAGCATGGGGTCATTTTCCTGAGAGCAAGGCTGAGTCAACTCTTCTCAACAGCCAGGGAGCTGTTGAGAATCTGGGAGCTGAAGATATGAGCCATACTAGTTATCTGTGGCACCCACAGGTTAATGTTCAGACTTAAGAAATTACTAGCAGGAAGAGGAAAAGAATATGAAGCTCGGGAATCAGCTGGTCTGAGCACCTCAGCTTTCCAGCCTTGGGCCAGGACTTGACTATGAGGAGTAAAGAACTCCTGGCCTGGCAACCATGGAGCCAACCAACAAATGAGGTGTTAGGAGACCCCTTGTGTTTTCAGCTTGAAGAGTTAATACTTTGCATAAGCCCCCAGTTTTGACAGCAGTTATTTTGATCAACACTGAGAATTGGTTAGAGATCCAAATTTGGTTTTGCAGAGAAGACATGCATTTTGATTCAATTCACGATTTGTTAGTGGCCATGTTCTAGGGAGCATAGATGATACTTACTTGTAGAGAAAGGCATATTGTTCTTTATATGTGTTTCTTCCAAGCCGAGAGCTAATCACGTAGTTGTACGTTATGCCTCTCCTTGAATTTCTAGAAAAGAAAGATTTCACACCGCATCTTAAAGAATAAACATTCCCCTACTGTACATGTTCCTCTCTTTCCAATCTGCCCCCATACACCCAATGTGTGGAAGGGCCACTGTTCATCATAACCTTTGAGTCCAGTAAGAAGGGCCACCATTGATTGGCTGGAATGTGGCATCTGCCAGGATCTTTACAGCCATTATTGCTTGCCTTATGAGAAGGGTATTATCGTTATCCCCTTTTTATGGTTTGCAAGGCCAAGTTGGGATATGAACCTAGATCCAACTCACCCCAAAACCCGCATGCTTTGACCTGTACCTGTAGGAGGCCACTGAGCCCCTAGAAGACGATCTGGGCCAGAATCAGCCCCTGATCCCACTCATGCCCATGGCTGCAGCTGCAGCTTATGCCTTCTGGTGGAATAAACGTCATCAAGCCACCTGTCCGTGTCCAAGAACCACTCCTGAGCATTTATGATAAGCAAGAATATTCTCTCCTCTGAAAGCCCCCAGGCATTTTCTCACAAGCCTTGGGAACATGATTTCACTTCACTGTTGTTTGTATCCTGGGTGCTGGGGATACAGCCATGAAGTCCCATTGACCTTGCCCCTCACCTGCACCAGGGAAACCGGACTCTCTGTGTGTTTGGCAAACCTACTGATAACTCCACTCTGGGCAGAGCCTAACACAGTTTCACATTGTCTGCTCACAAAAAGATCTAGGGCTTGTCTGAAGCTGCAGCATATTCTTAGGTTCAGTTGGAAAAAAAGCAGAAGGGGTATTTAGGGGCCAATCTTACAGAAATTCCTGGAACTTCAGATGCATTATTCTAAGGCAGACCTGGCCCCTGGGGCCCCAGGAGTGTGAACAGTAGGTTCTGCTGGGCTTCCACTTTGAGGAGGCTGGCCCTATTTTGAACATAGCCTGCCAAGTCCTGAGTTACCAAACTGCTTGTGGTGACTCAGTTGCAAAGTGACTAAGGCCTATCTTGGCTTGTGGGAGATAAAGGGACAAACAGGCTTGGCTCTGCCTGGAGTCCATGACAGTCTAGACAGGTTGGGGAGTGCCAAGACCAATGGTGGTGAAAAGACTTGCCCCAGATGGACTGTGCTGGAGATGCCTGGAGCCCACCTGACCCCTCAGTCCCCCACAAACCTGTCCCCTCAGTCTCCCACAAACCTGACTGGGACCACTCCAAGGAAGGCTGAGATGACAAAGAATAGAGCACTGGCTATGAGATCAGATCAGATGTGATGCAAGTTCAGCGGTAGGCGTGGCCACTTCCTGGCTGAGTGACTCAGGCAGGTCCCTCACTCATTTCCCTCACTATAAGGGAAGCCCTTAGGCAGATTGACATGGATTCTTGCCTGTCCCTACAGTTGTCCTACACATTCCTTCCCTATGATGGATAAGCCCGGAGGTTACGGGATGATGGCACCGGGATCTACCATCTCGTCTCGCCCCTGCCCAAGACCCAGACATGGCTTTTGTTCAAAAGTCCCTATTAAGTGTTTCATGCTGAGATGGCCAGGTGCAGTGGCTCACGCCTGTAATCCCAGCATTTTGGGAGGCTGAGACAGGCAGATTACTTGAGGTCAGGAGTTTGAGGCCAGCCTGGGCAACATAGCAAAACCCCGACTCCACTAAAAATACAAAAGTTAGCCAGGCATAGTGGTGCATGACTGTAAATCCAGCTACTTGAGAGGCTGAGGCAGGAGAATCGCTTGAACCCAGAAGGCAAAGGTTGCAGTGAGCCGAGAGCTTGCTACTGCACTCCAGCCAGGGCGACAGAGTCTCAAATTTAAAAAGTACTAAAATAAAAAACAAGTGTCCCTCATTCCTTCACTAACGCCTTTTACCACAGCTCTCTGATCACACCCCCCAGAAGTAACCACTATTAATAGTTTGGAGAGCATCCTTCCAATCTTTCATCTTCTATGCACATGAAAACCAAACACACCCTTATTCATGTAACATGACGACTCAAAAGGGCTATTTTACCTGCAATTCTCAACTTGCTTTTTTTCAATACATTGCAGCCATTATTCCATGCTAGAATATTTAGCTCTAACTTATTCTGTAGCAAGCATGAATTTTTTTTTTTTTTTTTTAAAGAAACAGTCTTGCTTTGTGGCCCAGGCTGGAGTGCAGTGGGGTGATCATGGTTCACGGTAGCCTAATCCTCATGGGCTCAAGTGAGCCTTCCACCTCAGCCTCCCAGGTAGGTAAGACTGTAGGCACATGCCACCACACCTGGCCACCAGCGTGACTTTTAACAGCTGCATAATATTCCAGTGTGTGAGCATATCGTAATTTTATTGATCTTTCTTCTACTGTTGGTTTTTAATCTTTTCTCTTTTTTCCAACATTTTCTTCATTACCATACTTTTTAGCTCAGCCTCATCTGCTTTTTTCATTTCTTTCTGTGTCCAGACCCCTCATCTATTTCCCCTATTCTGTTTTATCACAGTAAAATCAGCTGGTTGAAAGTTCTCAGGCCAGGTGCGGTGGCTCACGCCTATAATCCCAGCACTTTGGGAGGCCAAGGCGGGCGGATTACGAGGTCAGGAGATCGAGACCATCCTGGCTAACACAGTGAAACTCCGTCTCTACTAAAGAATACAAAAAATTAACCGGGCGTAGTGGCGGGCGCCTGTAGTCCCAGCTACTCGGGAGGCTGAGGCAGGAGAATGGCATGAACCCGGGAGGCGGAGCTTGCAGTGAGCCGAGATCGTGCCACCGCACTCCATGCACTCCAGCCTGGGCGACAGAGCGAGACTCCATCTCAAAAAAAAAAAAAAAAAAGAAAGTTCTCAGGACCATGGCTAAGGGAGTTGGAATCCTGGGCAGCACAGGCTATGTGAACTGGTGGTCAAGTGTGGGATCTCACATTACTTTCAGATCCCTGGAGCTTTCAGATGCCCTTGCACTTGACCTTGAGCCCTAGCGGGCCCACCCTTCCCCATGTTACCCGTTCAGCTTCTCCATCAGTACGGGGCAGATCCTGTTGTTGCTATCCTTGATTTCCATCAGGAGCATAATGTCACAGCGTTTGATGACCTGCAAGAAAGAGAGTCCCCAGGGGTTGAGGTCATTTACCACAGATAAATAAAACCTTTTATTGGACACTTACTGTTTTTAAGCATTGCATTGAGTGCTTATTAAAATAATTTCTACTCTGAACTAAATGAAGGACTCCCTGAGGTAGGTTGGTGCTTTTGTTATATACATTTTTAAGATGAGCGTGAGGTTCAGAGAAAGTTGAGTAAATTACACTCCCAGTCACCCTACTAGAAAGTGGTGGAGGCAGAATTTGAACCTATACCATTCAAGCCCAGAGCCCCTTGCTCATGACCTCCTCACAATATCCTGCCTCTTGGCTTTGCTTGAATAATAATAATAATAATAATAAATATTAAGCCCTTAGTCAGCAAAGGTAACAGACTGGATTAGAAATTAAGAGGTATAATGATAATAACTATAAAAGCTGACATTTACTGCAAACCTACTCCAAGTCTTACAATAACCCTATGGGATAACTATGCTTTTTGGTCCATTAAACATAGGCAGAAACCAAGCTCAGAGTGGTTGAGTGACTAGCTTAAAGTCATACAGCCAGTATAGGTTGTAGAGCCAGGATTTGAACTCAAGTCCACGTGACTACAAAGTCCACCATACTGAACTGTTAAAACACAGTCCTGGCTGGGCACGGTGGCTCACACCTGTAATCCCAGCACTTTGGAAGGATGAGGCAGGCAGATTGCCTGAGGTCAGGAGTTCGAGTTCAGCCTGGCTAACATGGTGAAACCCCGTCTCTACTAAAAATACAAAAATTAGTCGGTCATGGTGGCATGTGCCTATAATCCCAGCCACTCAGGAGGCTGAAGCAGGAGAATCTCTGGAACCTGGGAGACAGAGGTTGCAGTGAGCCGAAATCACGCCACTGCACTCCAGCCTGGCGACAGAGCAAGACTCCATCTCAAAAAAAGAAAAAAAAAGAAAAACCAGTCACTGCTCTGGAAGACTCAGTCCAGCAAGACAGACAAATGGAAACAGCTAGCTATGATGTGAGACCAAAATCAAACCAAAACAAAAACCTGCGCTACATAAAAGTCACAAGCTGTGGAAGTGTTGAGGAGTAATTAATCGCTTCTATTCGGAGGATTTGGAAGGGCTCCACAGTGGAGGTGACATCTGAATGGTCCCTGAAAGCTGAGAAGGCACTCAGAGAGAAAAGAATATAGGAGAGGCTCCTTCAAGGTGAGCAACCACCTAGAGGCCAGGGTGCAGACCAAGCCCACAGCCCTTCCTGTGACCAAGCCCACAGGGGCCTTTCTGTGTATGGGATCCTGGTGGGCTCAATGACACAGGATTTGTTGGTCAAGGACAAGGCATCCCCAAGGTTAATATCTTTTTTTGAGACAGGGTCTTGTTCTGTCACCCAGGCTGGAGTGCAGCTGTGTGATCATGACTTACTGCAGCCTCAATCTCCTGGCCTCAAGTGATCCTTCCACCCTGGCCTTCCAAAGTGTGGGGAGTACAGGCATAAGCCACTGCACCTGGTCTCCAAGGTTAATTATGTCCTCTTACACAGCCACCAAAGACATAAAATAGGAGGGTTATGCCAGTGGTCCTGTCTTTCCAGAGCACATGTTCCAGTTCCATCTTTAGAAGGAGCCAGTGGGGAGAGACACCAGCACTTACCTGTCTGGGTGCCTCTGTGACTGGGGGTTCAGCCTTTAGGAGGCTGCCCCAGGTGGGAGGTCCACCCGTGTAGTGACTGACAAGGAGAACAATGTCCTAAGGCTGGAGCCTTCTATGGACAGCTTGAACTCCATGGCATCAGCCACGCAGGGCTCTCCTGGGAGCTGGAAGCCACTGGCCAAGCCAGTCTGCTGATTTAGTCACTGTGACTGCCACACCTTTCTGGAAGGCATTTTCAAATAGGTATGCCCTTTGACCCAATTTTTCCACTTTGAAGAATGTCTTCCTTTGGGGTGCAGGTGGCTGAAGCCTGTAATCCCAACACTTTGGGAGGCCAAGGCAGGCAGATCACCTGAGGTCAGGAGCTTGAGACCAGCCTGGTCAATATGCTGAAACGCTGTCTCTACTAAAAATACAAAAAATCAGCCTGGCGTGGTGACGTGTGCCTGTAATTCCAGCTACTGAGGAGGCTGAGGTGGGAGAATCACTTGAACCCGAGGGACAGAGGTTGCAGTGAGCCAAGATCAC
>NW_012106141.1:5288612-5290177 GCF_000951045.1 Mandrillus leucophaeus | reverse complement strand
AGCCACTGCACCTGGTCTCCAAGGTTAATTATGTCCTCTTACACAGCCACCAAAGACATAAAATAGGAGGGTTATGCCAGTGGTCCTGTCTTTCCAGAGCACATGTTTCAGTTCCATCTTTAGAAGGAGCCAGTGGGGAGAGACACCAGCACTTACCTGTCTGGGTGCCTCTGTGACTGGGGGTTCAGCCTTTAGGAGGCTGCCCCAGGTGGGAGGTCCACCCGTGTAGTGACTGACAAGGAGAACAATGTCCTAAGGCTGGAGCCTTCTATGGACAGCTTGAACTCCATGGCATCAGCCACGCAGGGCTCTCCTGGGAGCTGGAAGCCACTGGCCAAGCCAGTCTGCTGATTTAGTCACTGTGACTGCCACACCTTTCTGGAAGGCATTTTCAAATAGGTATGCCCTTTGACCCAATTTTTCCACTTTGAAGAATGTCTTCCTTTGGGGTGCAGGTGGCTGAAGCCTGTAATCCCAACACTTTGGGAGGCCAAGGCAGGCAGATCACCTGAGGTCAGGAGCTTGAGACCAGCCTGGTCAATATGCTGAAACGCTGTCTCTACTAAAAATACAAAAAATCAGCCTGGCGTGGTGACGTGTGCCTGTAATTCCAGCTACTGAGGAGGCTGAGGTGGGAGAATCACTTGAACCCGAGGGACAGAGGTTGCAGTGAGCCAAGATCACGCCACTGCACTCCAGCCTGGGTGACAGAGTGAGACTCCAACTCAAACAAACAAACAAACAAACAAAAAGAATGTCTCTCGTTGTAAGGAAACATCCACAATTTCTCTGCACCTCAGGTTCCTCATGTATAAATTGGGATGAAAATATCAATCCCTCATGGGGTTGCTAGAGGATTAAGTGGGTACTTAGAATAGTGCCAGCCATGTAGGAGGCATGAAACAAATCATTATTACCTGTACAGATCAAAGACAAAGATGTATTGCAACAAAAAATTGGAAACAACCTAGGTATTGCCAAACAGAAAATCATTCAATGAATTAGGTTGCAAACACAGGATAAGGCATTATATAGCATTAAAGGCATGTTTTAAAAGAATATGAACATCATGGGAAATATAATATAAAGCAGAATACAAAACTGATGACACGGGATGGTGTCCCTGCTGCGAAACCCATGCGGACTTACATATGCCTGTAAGAAAATTACCCAAATGCCAACAACAATTACCTTCAAGTGGCAGGGTAATGAATGATTTCCTTTCTTCTTTACAGGTTTCTGTATTTTAAAAATCATCTTTAATGACTATTTTCATTTTAAAAATCATTATTTAATTTATACAGAATATAATTTAAAAATTAGACCTTTATAATTAAAATGGAAGTCTTATTTAAAAAAGAAAACTGCTCGATGGGGAAGAAATTGTGGGAGGTAATGGCCAAAATTTATCAGGACATGACAGGTGCATTTCTAACTAACTTATTTAATATAAGTTAAACGAGTTGTCTTATATAACATGCTTAATACAGTGCCTGGCACATAGGAAGGGTTTCATAAGAGTTACCTCTTATCATTGACTCATCAATTTTTTTTTTTTTTTTTTT
>NW_012106141.1:5282881-5283612 GCF_000951045.1 Mandrillus leucophaeus | reverse complement strand
AATACTCCATTTTCTAATCCCACTTGACACATGTTCTCCCTGTTCAAATTTCAGACCAGGAAAAATATACTTGCCCTGGCTCCATCTTCTCAAGAGGAGGCTCCCAGGATGAGAGTCCCAGGGAGGAAACCTTCCAGAGCCGAGACCTGAAACACTGATATCTCCCTAAGGCCAAATTCCTGACTCTATTCACAGGAGGGGAAGAGGAATTTCTGGGTTGTGCATGCCTGGTGTTGACAGAATCCAAGCAACGTGTGTTATAAGTGGGCCTGGTGAGAGGGGAAGAGATGGTCTGGAGGGATCTTGAAATATCCGGGACAGGCCGGGCATGGTGGCTCATGCCTGTAAGCCCAGTGCTTTGGCAGGCTGAGGCAGGAGGATATTGAGCTCAGGACTTTGAGACCAGCCTGGGTAACATAGCGAGACCCCATCTCTACAATTTTTTTTTTAATTAGCCAGCATGGTGGTGTGCACCTGTAGTTGCAGCTACTCAGGAGGCTGAGATGGGAGAATTGTTTGAGCCCAGGGGGTCAAGGCTGTAGTGAGCTGTGGTTGCACCACTGCACTCCAGTCTGGGCAACAGAGCAAGAACCTGTCCAAAAAAAAAAGAAGGAAGGAAGAGAGGAAGAGGGAAAGAGAGGAAGGAAGGGAGGAAGAAAGGAAGGATGGATGGAAGGAAGGAAGGAGAGAGAGAGAGAGAGAAGGAAAGGAAGGAAGGAAGGAAGAAAAAA
>NW_012106141.1:5279186-5282831 GCF_000951045.1 Mandrillus leucophaeus | reverse complement strand
ATATAACATGCTTAATACAGTGCCTGGCACATAGGAAGGGTTTCATAAGAGTTACCTCTTATCATTGACTCATCAATTTTTTTTTTTTTTTTTTTTTGAGACAGAGTCACAGAGTCTCACTCTTGTCACCCAGGCTGGAGCACAGTGGCGCAATCTTGGCTCACTGGGTTCAACCTCCGCCTCCTGGATTCAAGTGAATCTCCTGCTTCAGCCTCCTGAGTAGCTGGGATTACAGGCACCTGCCATTATGCCCAGCTAATTTTTGTATTTTAGTAGAGACAGGGTTTCACCGTGTTGGTCAGGCTGGTCTCGAACTCCTGACCTCAGGTGATCTGTCCGCCTTGGCCTCCAAAAGTGCTGAGATTACAGCCGTGAGCCACCGCGTCCGGCAATTAATCAGTTTCATGATAACTCTTTGATGCTGGTCCTCAATGCTAGTGTAGTTGGGTACTCTGAGGCTCCATGAGGTTTAATAATTTGAACACAGAGTGAATACAGGACAACAGGTTATCTACACTACAGAGCACCTTCTTGACCACTATATGTGTTTATTTATTTATTTTTGAGATGGAGTCTTGCTTTGTGGCCAGGCTGGAGTACAGTGGTGCTATCTCAGTTCACTGCAACCTCCGCCTCCTGGGTTCAAGCAATTTTCCTGCCTCAGGCTCCCGAGTAGCTGACACTACAGGAGCCTGCACCACCACGCCCAGCTAATTTTTGTATTTTTGGTAGAGACAGCGTTTTTCCATGCTGGTCAGGCTGGTCTCGAACTCTTGACCTCAGGTGATCCATCCTCCTTGGCCTCCTAAAGTGTTGGGATTACAGGCATGAGCCACCGTGTCCGGCCGAATACTCCATTTTCTAATCCCACTTGACACATGTTCTCCCTGTTCAAATTTCAGACCAGGAAAAATATACTTGCCCTGGCTCCATCTTCTCAAGAGGAGGCTCCCAGGATGAGAGTCCCAGGGAGGAAACCTTCCAGAGCCGAGACCTGAAACACTGATATCTCCCTAAGGCCAAATTCCTGACTCTATTCACAGGAGGGGAAGAGGAATTTCTGGGTTGTGCATGCCTGGTGTTGACAGAATCCAAGCAACGTGTGTTATAAGTGGGCCTGGTGAGAGGGGAAGAGATGGTCTGGAGGGATCTTGAAATATCCGGGACAGGCCGGGCATGGTGGCTCATGCCTGTAAGCCCAGTGCTTTGGCAGGCTGAGGCAGGAGGATATTGAGCTCAGGACTTTGAGACCAGCCTGGGTAACATAGCGAGACCCCATCTCTACAATTTTTTTTTTAATTAGCCAGCATGGTGGTGTGCACCTGTAGTTGCAGCTACTCAGGAGGCTGAGATGGGAGAATTGTTTGAGCCCAGGGGGTCAAGGCTGTAGTGAGCTGTGGTTGCACCACTGCACTCCAGTCTGGGCAACAGAGCAAGAACCTGTCCAAAAAAAAAAGAAGGAAGGAAGAGAGGAAGAGGGAAAGAGAGGAAGGAAGGGAGGAAGAAAGGAAGGATGGATGGAAGGAAGGAAGGAGAGAGAGAGAGAGAGAAGGAAAGGAAGGAAGGAAGGAAGAAAAAAAGAAAGAAAGAAAGAAAGAAAATTAAAAAGAAAGAGCAGAAAAGAAAAGAAAGAAAGAAAGATCTGGGCCAGAGGGTGGCTTGTGAAACCCTATGTCATGCCTCTAAAGAGGGAGCAGCTCAGCATGGTGGGAAGAGCCTGGGCTCTAGCCCTCCCTCTGCCACTTATGTGCTCCACAGCTATTTGGGCAACTCACTTCACCTCTGAGTTCCATTGCCTCCTCTGCAAAATGGGCACAATAATCAGAGTGGCTGTGCGGCTGAATTAGATACTGCACATTAAGGGCTTGGCACATAGCATGCACTCCTGAAATAACCATTGCCCTCTGCTGTAAGCTCTGTGAAGAGGAAGGCAATGCCTCCCAAAGCCACTGCTACATCCTCAGTGCCCTGGTGTGTCTGATACAAGGTCTAGCTTCACTGAGCATTTGCTGGATAAACAAGCTCTGTTCTTTAAGGACACCCTGGAAAACGCACAAACAGGGGACACTCAGCCAGGGAGGGGTTGGCATCTGGACAACTGCCCATGATATGCGGGTGCCAACCCAAGATGGAGAAGGCAGGCCTCCCTCACTCTCCAGCTTCCCCAGTGCAGGTCAGGATGACGGCAGCATGATGCTGCTGAGTCTCTGAAGCGATAAATCCGGACGAAAGAGTGGAGAAGGCATCTCAGCTTCTATGGCTGGGCTGCAGGGGGGTGTTTGACCCCAACTCTTCCCCTTACTGGCTATGGAAATCTAGATAAGGGGCCACTCTCAGCCTCCATTTACTCAGTTATGAAATGGGGGCGACACCACCTAAGTCACAGTATTAAATCTGAATATAGAATTCCTGGCCTATAGGAGGTGCTTAGTCAATGGGCGCTAGAGATAATCCTATTCTGAGTGCCTGGCATTCTCGGGTGACTGTGAGTGTGCTGTTGGGTGGCTCTTGCAGTGTTTTGGGGATGGCCTGTTGGTAGGATGGGGAGGGTGATGCAGCCTTGACAAGAACTTCGGACACGCCCTGCAGGACAGAGCCGCTCAGGGGAGATGCAGAGTTCAAGCCCCCATGATGGACTCACTAAGGAACAAAAAGACAGCCGGGTTGCATCAGTGAGGAAGGAGATGGGAACTCAGTGGCTACCCAGGTTCCACGGGCCATGTGTGAAGTGGGGAAAATCATTTCCTTAGATGTCAGAGTTTCCCACTGAACAATCTTGTCATGGTTCCCACAGGCTTGGCATTGCTATCCTGGCTAAACAACACCATCTAGAAGGCCTTGTGCACCTCCCAAAGGGCAGGGCCACCCGGGTCTGAGAGGCTCATCCAAGTAAGAACAGAGCCTGCCAGTCCTCACTCCAATCCTCCTTCCCAATGAGAGCAACAGCAGCGGCTCTGGCTCATGAATACCCGCCTTGTTGCAGGCTCTGCTGGGCGCCTCAGGCACCCTGAGTTCTCTTCCCTAGCCAGCGCTACAGGTGGTATTCGGGCTGGTATTTGGGCGTGGTCGCCGTTTTGCTGAGAATAGCTGGTGGTTCAGGGAGGTGCGGGGCCTCCTGAAGCTCACAAGTCTGGTAGGTGGGATCTGAACCCAGGGCTCCTGGCCCCCCTACCACACCATGGTGCCTCAGGTTTCCTAAGGTAATAAGTACCTTTCCAGAGTCCTGGGAAAGGGTTAAGTTGCCAGCATCAAAAATAAATTACCCTGTAAGATAAACGGAGCCAACTGACTCCAGAGAAAGCGAGCAGTGTCCCCAGACACTGGATATATCACCCAAAGAAAGCCTAAGTGAAGGTGGAAGGAACGGGGGAGTAGAGGAGGGGGAAAGAGGAAGGAAGGAGGAGAAGAAGGAAGAAAGGAAAGAGAGGGAGGGATGGTGAGGATGAGAGAGAAGGAAGGAAGGAAAAAAGCAAGGAAGGGAAAGAAAGAAAGAAAGAGAAAGAAAAAGAAAGGAAGAAGAAAGAAAAAAAGAAAGAAAGAAAGAAAGAAAAAGAAAGAACGAAAGAAAGAAAGAAAAGAAAGAAAGAAAGAAGAGAAAAGAAAAGAGAGAGAAAGGAGCTGGGCTTTGCTGGTGAAAAGGAGTAG
>NW_012106141.1:5209572-5279136 GCF_000951045.1 Mandrillus leucophaeus | reverse complement strand
CCGGGTTGCATCAGTGAGGAAGGAGATGGGAACTCAGTGGCTACCCAGGTTCCACGGGCCATGTGTGAAGTGGGGAAAATCATTTCCTTAGATGTCAGAGTTTCCCACTGAACAATCTTGTCATGGTTCCCACAGGCTTGGCATTGCTATCCTGGCTAAACAACACCATCTAGAAGGCCTTGTGCACCTCCCAAAGGGCAGGGCCACCCGGGTCTGAGAGGCTCATCCAAGTAAGAACAGAGCCTGCCAGTCCTCACTCCAATCCTCCTTCCCAATGAGAGCAACAGCAGCGGCTCTGGCTCATGAATACCCGCCTTGTTGCAGGCTCTGCTGGGCGCCTCAGGCACCCTGAGTTCTCTTCCCTAGCCAGCGCTACAGGTGGTATTCGGGCTGGTATTTGGGCGTGGTCGCCGTTTTGCTGAGAATAGCTGGTGGTTCAGGGAGGTGCGGGGCCTCCTGAAGCTCACAAGTCTGGTAGGTGGGATCTGAACCCAGGGCTCCTGGCCCCCCTACCACACCATGGTGCCTCAGGTTTCCTAAGGTAATAAGTACCTTTCCAGAGTCCTGGGAAAGGGTTAAGTTGCCAGCATCAAAAATAAATTACCCTGTAAGATAAACGGAGCCAACTGACTCCAGAGAAAGCGAGCAGTGTCCCCAGACACTGGATATATCACCCAAAGAAAGCCTAAGTGAAGGTGGAAGGAACGGGGGAGTAGAGGAGGGGGAAAGAGGAAGGAAGGAGGAGAAGAAGGAAGAAAGGAAAGAGAGGGAGGGATGGTGAGGATGAGAGAGAAGGAAGGAAGGAAAAAAGCAAGGAAGGGAAAGAAAGAAAGAAAGAGAAAGAAAAAGAAAGGAAGAAGAAAGAAAAAAAGAAAGAAAGAAAGAAAGAAAAAGAAAGAACGAAAGAAAGAAAGAAAAGAAAGAAAGAAAGAAGAGAAAAGAAAAGAGAGAGAAAGGAGCTGGGCTTTGCTGGTGAAAAGGAGTAGCTGTATAAGATTACTTCATCTTTCTTTGTTCATCACCTCTGCATGGGGAGTAATAGTCCCTCTTCATAAAGATGATGAAATGAAACCATGTGCTTATAGTGCCTGATACAGGCATTCAATAAATAGCAATAAAAATCATAATAGCCAACCCTTATGTGGAACGTATAATGAGCCAGATACTACGTTAAGAGCTTTCTATTTACCAACTCCTATAGTCCCCTCGGCGATCCTGGAGAGAGCCCCTGTTTTAAGATGATGGCAGGAGGCACAGAGAGTTGAAGTGGTTATTGTTCCAAGCCAGCTTCTACATTTCCCCTAAGGGCCAACTTTAAGTACCTTGAGTCTCTTAAAGTCTGAAGACAGGAGAGAGGGTGTGAGGGGTGTCTGGGATCCTCCTCCCAGGAAAGGGACTCACTTTCACAATGACATCCATTGCATTCTGGTCTTCCTGCTTGCTTTCCCCAAAGGACCTGACGTTGAAGGAGCAGATCCTCAGGGCCAGGGCACTGTGGATGGAGAGGAGGAGAAGCAGCAGTGGGGCCAGCTCCTGTGACATCCTGGCGCTGCTCTGGCTTCAAGACTCCGTGAGAAGACAGCAGTGCTTGCAGTGCCGGATTCTGGCCACCTCCTCAGGCTCCACTGACTTATAAAGCCTGCAGATAACAGGAATTACTGGATTTCTCGTTGCAACTTTCAGTTCTCTGAGGAACTGAAGATCATGGGCTTTAATCCCCAAGGAAATACAGATACATTGGGCTAGCCTTTTAGGAGCCCCTATATTCGTCACCCGGGTGCGGAAATTGGCATGCCTCATTTAGGCGCCATCCTCCACAAAGTCACTCATATCCCAACCGGGAGCCAGCTCTGACATCTAGTCATCGGTCCTGCGGTTGCATGCCATGTGCCTTTTCCTGACAGTGGATGAACTCGGAAGTGGTCCACCCTAGAGGGCACCTGGGGTGACGGAACCTTCTGCTGGGCGACAATGAGGCAGGAGGCATGGGAAATTCTGCTGGGTTTTCTCTAAATCACTGGGATTTGGCGGCCTGGTGTCCTCAGACACACCCAGACTGTGACTCTAATTGCCCTGGTGGTGTAAAGTAAGGTCAAGGGTAGTTTGAATTACTTAATTTTTTAGACTGTTTTACTGTACAAATACTAGCAGTGTGTTGCCAGAGAAAGCAACTGGGGATCTGATGGAATGGATGAGGGAAATGTCCCTGGACTCTGTGAGCAAATAACCCGTGAAACCCATGGAAAGACCCGTGACTCAAGCTGATATTAATTTAATATTGACGAGAGTTGTGTGACCCTGGGAGAGAAAGGTCTTGTAAGAACTGTAGGATATCAACTCAAGCAAAATGACATTTAGAGATTTGGGCAGGAAACTATGAAGGTCTGTAAAGAAAAAAAAAAAAATGCAAAATCCAATCAAGATACATTAATGGATTTTGGCAAAGACAATTCTGTGAAAAGGATAGGGAATAAGAATAACTCCAAGCCAGCATCGAGATCTGCGGACCAACCCCTCTTAAGGGGATGGGTCTGGAGCCACAGCCACAGGGAAAATTGTACATGTATCTCCAACATACATTCAGGCAGCATCCTGGCCAAGCATGGCAGGAATTCTATAAGATAACCCCAAATAGTACATGGAAGGAAATGGTTTCCTGAGTTCGTGCTGCAATCAATCTCCCTGTTGTCTGCAACCTAAGACCTCAGGCCTGGTTGAATCTCTGGTAAAAAGTGGCTCTGGGCCAGATGCAATGGCTCACTCTTGTAGCCCCAGCACTTTGGGAGGCTGAGGTGGGTGGATCACTTGAGGTCAGGAGTTCAAGGCCAGCCTGGCCAACATGGTGAAACCCTATCTCTACTAAAAATACACAAATTAGCTGGGCATGGTGGTGGGTGCCTGTAATCCCAGCTACTTGGGAGGCTGAGGCAGGAGAATGGCTTGAACTTGCGAGGCAGAGGTTGCAGTGAGCCAAGATCACACCGCTGCACTCCAGCCTGGGCAACAGAGTGAGATTCCATCTCACAAAGTAAATAAATAAATAAATAAACAAATAAACAAATAAATAAATAAGGAGTTCTAGGGAATGGTTAATGGTCTTTCTTAGTGAATAGGCATCTTCCAACCAGAAAAAGATTCAGAATTAAGTGTAGAAATGTTTAAGAGACTCAGAGCCATGGTATAATGTTTTTGTGTGTTTTAAGATGGAATATGTGATATTTTATGGACTTAATGAGAGCTGCTTGGCCAACTATATAGAAAATCTTGTAACTCTCTTATAAAATGTGCACTTGGTAGGGTTTGATTCAGATTCACGACTTTGCGTTGAAACCTTTGTCTGAATGCAGTTCTGGAACATTTATAAACACTTTGGGTTATCGTCAGTGTTTTGTTTGTTTGCTTTATTAGAATTCAAATGATTTAGTATTTTTTAAAGGTAGCTTTTTTGTTAGTTCAGACAATTGAAGAAATTTTAAAAGAAAATACGGCATATTAAATAAAGTTTAAAATGTTTATTAGTCGGCCACAAACCCCTTATAAGTAATTATTCAGGTTTGTTGGGTTTAGGGTTGGCAGATTTAACAAATAAAGTCATAGAACAGTAGGTAGATTTGAATTTGGGGTAGTTCGTATTTAACTGGACAACTTGTATTTTATCTGGAAATCCTAGCTGAATTTATAAAAAGAATGAGAATCTTTGTAAGCTGACCTTAAAAGCATGGCATTTTCTTTTTTTTCTGTTAACAAATTTTTTTATTTTTAATTTTTGCAGGTACATAGTAGGTATATATATTTACAGAGGCATGGCATTTTCTAAGATAGTAATCATTCCATCAGAGTCCTAGAAAAGTTCTTCGTTCCTAGCATTAAAAACAAGCTAATGTGTAGAATAAAGAAAGTCAAGTAATTTTTTTTTTTAATTTCCAGCTTTGACAATTTGAGTATTAACTTGAAAAAATAAAATAAACCTCTAAATAGTGGTTTCTGCATATAGAAACTGCCCTTGAGGACTTAAAGAAGAGTCACATGAACAGATTAAGAGATGAACCCCATTCTCTAATTAGCACACCCATGGAATGAAATTGGACCTTTTAAAAAATGCCTGGATTCTGGAAGCACAATCCTAAGAGCCAAATTTAACTGAATCCAACTAGGTGCAGGTGCTGCATTAGGGCTTTCTGTGTTTCATCTCACTCCATATCCCCCCAGCCCTTCCTATGGCTGCTTTATTTTAGAGATGAGCAAACTGAGGCTTGTGCCCCAGGAAACAGACCTAGCATGTGGCAAAGCTGAGATTCAGTCTCAGAGTGCTGACTCCAGATTAACTTTCTCACCCACCGAACCAGGCATATCAAAACCTTAATATGGAACACTGGGGGTGCAGGGAGGGATGCAGGGCAGGAGATGAAAGGAGGACTTCCACTTTTTACTCTGTATACTTGTGTATTGTTTGATTTTTTTTTTTTTTTTTGCAAAAACATGTACTTCTTTATTAATTAGAGATAAAGAAAAAAGTGCTAAAAGTTTTTCATTCTTTTAAGCAGGTTCAACAATGCCCATGCAAACACGTTTTCTGTCTTTGTGTGCAACTGAGTCAAGGGAAGCTTTCCCCTACCTCCAAGAGTCATTGACCCCACCTGCAGAAGGTTCACTTCAACCCCTCCATGCAGTACTGGACGACCCTGGTAAGGCAGAAACCCTCTGTCTCATCCTTCGGTTGGCTTCTCTTGCTGGGAACTGGGAATTTTGAGGCACTTGCCTAACTCCTGCTGACAGCTCCGGGGTCTCCATCCTCGGGATGAAGTTTCCTGCTCCATATACTTGCAAACACCAGTCTCCAAGATGCACCTGGAAGAAAAGATAAATATGCATCATTCTTTCTTGGAGATTTATAATGCACATTAGCATATTAAATGTTCTGAAAAGTCCTGTAATTGTAAAAAGCCACTTAACTGTGTTGAAACAGGGTGTCCAAAATTTATTGTCTGCGGAGTCCTTTTCTTCATAGAATTCCTTGGACTATCTTGAGCAACATCTACTTTTGGGAATACTGTCCTTGATTGTGCAGTGACAACCAGATCCCCTCAAAGCCTCAAGCTCTTGTCCTGGTCCGTAAGTCCCTGCTGAAGAGCTCCGTGCATGTCACATGAATGGGCTGAAATGAGGATCAGGAGTTCAGACACATGGCCCCCATACAGCCGTCCACTACGGGCCCTGATGGGACAGGAGTCAGTGGAGACTGATATGTTGCGCAAAGGCTACCTTGGAATTTGAGAAAGGCAAGATATGGAGATTTCAGGAGAAGCAAAATGTCATAGGCTGAGTCACCCAAAAGCAGCAAGAAGAAACAAGAAGCCTGCAGGAAAGTGCTCACTCCTAGCAGAGGACAAGCCTCGTGATCCAAATAGGTGTTTCCAGTGACTGATGCTGGTCTTTGTCCAAAAAATGAATGAGCATTAACAATAATTTTGTAACATATGCAAAATGCTCCATTGCCACGTTTCACAACCAGCTTAGAGTTTGCGGGGAGGAAGGTGCATTAGTTAAGGTTGTGTAACTGTGACAAACCTCACCTTTGCAGAGTTGTTCCCAGATGATGACACACACTCTGGGTTTCAGCCTCACACATTATCTTCCACACAGGGCTGTGCCTGGACCTCAAGAGTCACTTTCTGAAGGGCAGGCCTGCTCTGATTAAAATCCTTCCAGGGCTTTTATCGGTCAATGACCCAACTCCTTAATGTGGCCTCTACCCACTCACATTTCCCAGGTCATAACACTCTACTCCTCTCTTCCTCCCTAACTAGTCTCCCCTCCACTGCCTGGTTTCAGTTTTCGGTTCCCCCCTCAGGGCCTTGGCACGGCTGTTCTCTCCGCCTACAGTGCTCTTTCTTCCTCCAGCCTCAGGGCTCAGCTTAAATGTCACACCCTCAGAGAAGCCCTCCTGGCCTCCCAACCCTATCAGGGTCTTCCCTCTTCTTCTCTCTTGTAGCACCCAGGTCTTTCACTTCATGGTGTGCATTATAACATCTTGTTGTCTCTGAGCTTGTGTGTTTCCTTGTCTAAAGTTGTCTCTCAACCAGGCTACTGCATAGGGGCAGGGGCACCTCCATGTGTCTGTGCTGCCTGGAATAGGATTGTCATGTAGCAGCAGATGCTCAGTAAATCATTGCTGAATGCGACGTATGATGCTCTAATGGATGCCAGAGACCAAGTTCTTTTTTTTTTTTTTTTTTTTTGAGACAGGATCTCGTTCTGTCACCCAGGCTGGAGTGCAGTGGCGCAATCTCAGCTCACTGCAGCCTCAATCTCCCAGGCTGAAGTAATCTAATCTTCCTACTTCAGCTTCCCAAGTGGCTGGGACCACAGGTGCATGCCACCATGCCTGGCTAATTTTTGTATTTTTTTTTTGTAGAGACAGGATTCCACCATGTTGCTCTGGCTGGTCTTGAATTCCAGGACCCAAGCGATCCTTCCACCTTGGCCTCCCAAAGTGTTGGGATTACGGGCGTGAGCCACCATGTTCGGCCTAGAGACGGGGTTCTTGATCACGGTGTGGGTGTGATGCCAAGGGCACTCAGCTTCCCTGGAAGCCACAGGAACCCCCAGCCATAGAGACAAAAGGTAATAATAACAACCACCACAACAATGCCTACCTTCCATGGAGCGCTAAGTGCTAAGTCCTCATGTAACTTTCTGACTCGGGAGCATAGCATAGAGCAGACTCCTCAGCCTTGACACTACCGACATTTGGGGGCAGATAGTACTTTGTTGTGGGGACCATCCTGTGCATTAATGGACACTTAGCAGCATCCCCTGCCTCTACCCACTAGACACCACTAGATGCCAATCGCATCCCCCACTTGTGACAACCAAAAATCTCGGCAGATGTTGTCAAATATCCCTGGGGGCATGGGGGTCATCTCATGTCGGGTATGCTGATGACGTTAAAGCATATACACTTTTACTTACTGACTGTTCAGACTTGGACGGATAACCAAACTTTTCTGTGCCCTTTTCCTCACCTTTAACATGGGGATAATAGTATCTCTTACATGGTAGGGCTGTGAAAATTTAGAGAGGTTATAACTAAAGGGCAGACTTAGCAGGGTGCCTGGCCCTTAGGGGTACTCAGTTGGGGTGATAATCTGTTTTCAGAATAAACTGCAAAGCAGTAATTGCTATCCTCATTTTACAGATGAAGAAATTGAGACTTGGAGATTAAGAAGTTGGTCTCTAGTTGCTGGCTGTGAAGTGGCATCAAAAGCAGGCATTTGACTGGGTGCAGTGGCTCACATCTGTAATCTGAGCACCTTGGGAGGCTGAGGCAGGAGCCCAGGAGTTTGAGACCAGCCTGAGCAACATAGCGAGAACTTGTCTCTACTAAAAATAAAAAAGTTAGCCAGGCATGGTGGTGTATACCTCTGGCCCCAGCTACCCTGGAGGCTGAGGTGGGAGGATGGGAGGATCACTTAAGCCCAGGATTTAGAGGCTGCAGTGAGTTATGATTGCGCCACTGCATTCTAGTCTTCCAGGCTGGGTGACAGAGTAAGACTGCCCCCCCCCAAAAAAAAAAAAAAAAAAAGCAGGTATTTACATTCTCAGGATTAATTCCTTTTGCCAGTCCTTTCTTTATAGGTACAAAAGGGCCTAATTGCAAACTCTGAGCTGGTGGTGATACGACTAATGGATTAGATCTGTCAAGGCAAGACTAGGGCAAGGCCAATGAGACACTAGCCTTAGGCACAAAATTTAAGGAGTTGCCAAATAACTCAGTAATGAAGCTAAATAACATTCAATGCAATATTTTGAAAAATCAAAAATTAATGAAGAAAAATCCATGATGAACAAAGTAACAAAGTAAAGACATGATCAGCCCCTGAACTTGTACTTGACCCTGTCTCATTAACCTCACCCTAAATCTTGCCCTTGGAATGTGCAGATTTGTGGAACCACACTCAGTGGGCATAGCTGGTGGTCAAAGCCTGTCGGTGCCAATTCAAATGATGACACGGGAGAAAACAGCGCCCTCTTTTGTCTGACAATGAGCACTGCTCCTCTTCTGGGGAGCCAGGTTAATCTTGGCCCCTGAAGGCAGCGTCTCAGTGCTAGAAGTCTTTTCCCAGACCACAGTGCTTTTCTCCTTGATCCCTTCATGAGACATGTAGGTAAAAAGGTAGCAGGCAGGTCGAACGATGCCATTGGAGCCCCCTCCTCATCCCTTGCCACTGGCTGCTGCTCTACCCTGGATCCATTGCCTTTCTCAGTACCACCCATGCCAACACTTCAGGACTTGTCACCACATGGGTGGCACATCTGAAGCAGCCTGTAACTATCAAGTTGGCCTTTCTAGGCTGACCACAAGGGGGCATGGTGAGGACACAGGACCAAGAGGCAAAGGGCTTCTCACAGCGCCTGACGTGGGAACCAGCAGGGAGCTGGCTGCTGGCAGAACTGCGGTTTCTTATTCTTCCTTTAATGGTTTTGTCACTTCCTAGCTTCCTCTTATTTAGGTATACTTTACTTTTTATTTTGAAATAATTTCAAATGTGCATAAAAGTTGCAGAAATAGCACAAAGAACTCTTAAACACCCACAACCGACATTTACCAAGGGACGTTTTGCCATGTTTGCTTTGTCACTACTTTTCAATATTTACATATTAATTTTTTTATGAGACGGAGTCTCTGTTGCCGAGGCTGGAGTGCTGTGGCACAATCTTGGCTCACCGCAACCTCTACCTCCCGGGTTCAAGCGGTTCTCCTGCCTCAACCTCCCAAGTAGCTGGGATTACAGGTGCATGCCACCATGCCCAGCTAATTTTTGTATTTTTAGAAGAGACGGGGTTTCACCTTGTTGGCCAGGTTGGTCTTGAACTCTTGACCTCAAGTGATCCACCAGCCTCGGTCTTTCAAACTACTGGGATTACAGGCGTGAGCCACTGTGCCAAGCCTACATACTAGTTTTTTTCTTAAGTGTTCAAGAGTAAGTTTGAGACATTATGACCTTGTACCCTTAAATACTTTGGGTTGTATATCTCAATGACACGTACATTTTCTTACATAATCATCGGACAGTTATCAAAACCAGAAGTTTTTTCAATCATACAATATTATTACCTAATCTAAAGACCTTATTTGAATTTGACCAAGTGTTCTAATAGTATCCTTTAAAGCATTTTCTTTTCTTTCTGGTCCAGAGTCTGATCCAAGATCATGCATTGACTTCACAGTCTTGTCTCCTTTAATCTGAATAGTTCTTCAGTCATCTCTTTGTCTTTCATAACTTTGACATTTTTGAAGCATACAGACCAGTTATTTCATTTAAATCTCCCTCAATTTTGGTTTGTCTGAGGTTTCCTCATGATTAGATTCAGGTGATGCATTTTGGGCAAGAATGGGACTTCTGAGATGTGCCTCATGGAATTTATTAAATGAGCTTCTGCTGCTGACATTCTCAGGAAAGCTAACCGACTCTGAGACACAGGAAGCCGATTATAACTTAACAGCTTTTTTTTTTTTTTTCTGAAATGGAGTCTCACTCTGTCGCCCAGGCTGGAATGCAGTGGTGCAATCTCAGCTCACTGCAACCTCTGCCTCCCAGGTTCAAGCAGTTCTTCTGTCTCAGCCTCCTGAGTAGCTGGGATTACAGGTGCACGCCACCACGCCCAGCTACTTTTTGTATTTTTAGTAGAGACGGGGTTTCGCTATGTTGGTCAGGCTGGTCTTGAATTCCTGACCTCAGGTGATCCACCCATCTTGGCCTCCCAAAGTGCTGGTATTACAGGCGTGAGCCACCATGCCCGGCCTTACCAGCTCTTAATAACAGTAGCTAACATTTTTTGAGAGCTTGCTATTTGACACTCCTTTCTGCATTTGATTTAGGGGGTATTTTCCCTTTGGAACATACTGTGTAGGGTGCTTATGTTGGATTAAAATTGTAACGATACAGGCATGCCTCATTTTATTGTGCTTTGCTTTCTTGCACTTTGCAAATATTGCATTTTTTACAAATAGAAGGTTTGTGGCAACCCTGCATCGAGCAGGTCTACTGGCATCATTTTCCAACAGCATGGGCTTACTTTACGTCCCTTTGTCACATTTTGGTAGTTCTTGCAATATTTCAAACTTTTTCATTATCATTATGTCTTCTGTGGTGATGAGTGATCTTTGTTGTTACTATTGTAGTCATTTGGGGGGCACTGCAAAAGCGTGCCATATAAAATGCAAACTTAATAGATACATGTGTGTTCTGATCACCAACCAGCCACTCCCCCCATCTCTCTTCCTCTCCTTAGGCCTTCCTGTTCCTTGAGACACAACAATATTGAAATTAGGCCAGTTAATAACCCTACAATGGCCTCTAAGTGTTTGAGTGAAAGAAAGAGTTGCACATCTCTCACTTTAAATCAACAGCTAAAAATGACTAAGCTTAGTGAGAAAGGCATGTAGACAGCCAAGACAGGCCAAAATCTAGGCCTCTTGGGCCAAACAGCCAAGTTGTGAATGCAAAGGAAAAGTTCTTGAAAGAAATTGAAAGTGCTACTCCAATGAACACATGAATGATAAGAAAGCAAAACAGCCTTATTGCTAATGTGGAGAAAGTTTGAATGGTCTGGATGGAAGATCAAACCAATACAACATTCCTTTAAGCCAAAGCCTAATCCAGAGCAAGGTCCTTCCCAACCATCTTCAATTCTGCAAAGGCTGAGGGAGATGAGGAAGCTGCAGAAGAAAAGTTGGAATCTAGCAGAGGTTGGTTCATGAGGTTTCAGGAAAGAAGCCATCTCCGTAACATGAAAGTGCAAAGTGAAGTAGCAAGTGCTGATGGAGAAGCTGCAGCAAGTTCTCAGAAGATCTAGCTAAGGTCACTGATAAAGGTGGCTACACCAAACGACAGATATCCAGCATAGACAAAGCAGCCTTCTACTGGAAGAAGATGACATCTAGGACTTTCTTAGCTAGAGAGGAGAAGTCAATGCCTGGCTTCAAAGCTTCAAAGGAGAGGCTGGCTCTCTTGTTAGGGGCGAGTGCAGCTGGTGACTTTAATTTGAAGCCAGTGCTCACTGACCATTCTGAAAATCCTAGGGTTCTTTTTTATTTTATTATTATTTTTGAGACAGAGTCTTACTAGGCTGGAGTGCAGTGGTGCGATCTCGGCTCACTGCAATCTCCGCCTCCCAGGTTCAAGTGATTCTCGTGCCTCAGCCTCCCAAGTAGCCTTTGTCTACAGACGTGTACCATCACTTGCTTCTAATTTTTGTATTTTTAGTAGAGACGCGGTTTTACCATGTTGGCCAGGCTGGTCTCAAACTCCTGATCTCAAATGATCCATCCGCCTTGGCCTCCCAAAGTGCTGGGATTATAGGCATGAGCCACTCTACCTGGCCCAATCCTAGGGTTTTTGAGATTTATGCTAAATCTACTCTGTCTGTGCTCTACAAATGGAACACAGCCTGGATGACGGTACATCTCTTTATAGTGCAGTTTGCTGAATATTTGAAGCCCACTCTTGAGACCTGCTGCTCAGAAAAAAGGATTCCTTTCAAGATATTACTGCTCACTGGTAATGCAACTGGTTACCCAAGAGCTCTGGTGGAGAGGTTCAAGGAGATGAGTGTTGTTTTAACGCCTGCTAACACAATGTTCATTATGTAGCCCACAGATCAAGAAATTATTTTGACTTTCAGGTCTTATTAAGAAATACATTTTGTAAGGCTAAAGCTGCCTTGGTGATTCCTCTGATGGATCCGAGCAGTCAATTGAAACTCTTCTAGAAAGGATTCAGCATTTCTAGATGCCATTAAGAACATTTGTGATTCATGGGAGGAAGTAAAAATATTTACATTAGTAGGAGTTCGGAAGGAGTTAGTTCCAACCTTCATGGATTACTTTGAGGGATTCAAGATTTCAGTGGGAAAAGTCACTACAGATGTGATGTAAATAGTAAAAGAACGAGAAGTGGAGTCTGAAGATGTGACTGAATTGCTGCAATCTCGTGATAAAACTTGAACAGATAAGGAGTTGCTTCTTGCGGATGAGGAAAGAAAGTGATTTCTTTAGATGAAATCTACTCCTGGTAAAGATGCTATAACATTTTTGAAATGACAACAAAGGATTTAGAATATCACATAAACTTAGTTGATAATGCAGGGTTGGAGAGGATTTACTCCTAATTTAAAAGAATTTCTGCTGTGGACAAGATGCCATCAAACAGCATTACATGCTGTAGAGAAATGTTTTGTGAAAGAGTCAACCAATGTGGCAAACTTTGTTGCTGTCTTCTTTGAAGAAACTGCCACTGCCACTCCAACTACCACCCTGATCCATCAGTAACCATCAACATCGAGGCAGGCCCCTCCATCAGCTAAAAGATTATGACTCGTTGAAGCCTCAGACGATCATTAGCATTTTTTAGCAATAAAGTATTTTTAATTAAGATAGATACATTGTATTTTAGACATAATGTTCTTGCACACTTAATAGACTACAGTATAGTGCAGACATAACTTTTTGTTTGTTTGTTTAATATAGTCTTGCTGTGTTGCCCAGGCTGGAGTGCAGTGGCATGCTCATAGCTCACTGCAGCCTTCACTCCCTGGGCTCAAGTGAGCCTCCCGCCTCAGCCTCTCTAGTAGCAGGGAGTACTGGCGTGCATCACCATGCCTGGCTAATTTTTGTATTTTTTGTAGAGGCAGTGTTTTGCCATGTTGCCTAGGCTGGTCTCAAACTCCTGGGCTCAAGTGATCCTCCCTCTTTGGCCTCCCAAATGTATGAGCCACTGTGTCTAGCCAACATAACTTTTATATGCACTCAGAAACCAAAAACCTTGTGATACTCACTTTATTGCAGTGGTATGGAACTGAGGCTGCAATATCTCCAAGGTGTGTCTGTAATAGTGGCTGTGGGTTCTGACCTGTAGTAGGTCCATATTACACATCTTCACATGGACTTTGTCCTTTAAACCTCACAACTACCTGACTACTATTATTCTTCTCATTTTCCAGATGAGGAAACTGAGCCTCAGAGAGGGCAAGTCATCTCTCCAGGTGTCACATCACATCTGGTAAGAGGCACGGCCAGGACTGTTTGACACCAGAATGTGAGAGCACCTGGTCAGTCCCCTATAGCATTTCTTCTCTGGCACGTAACAGTGACAAGGCCCTGCCACTATTCCAGCTCAGAACACTGAGAATAATCCATGTCCCTGACTCCAGATTCCCAGCAAATGGAAATGTTTTCTCCCTATATTCTGAAACCCGGTGTGTCCCACACATGCATAAGGAGCCTGAGGGCTTGGGGGACACACTGGCTGTGAGCAGAGGGTCCCAGAAAATCATCTGGTATTCTTTGGGAGAAGGCTTCACTCCTGAATCATCATGCATTAGGCATGATTTATATAAATTTATCTATAAGTCTATCTAAAACGACACCAGTTCTAAAGACAAAGTTTGCAGTGCAGGTATGAGCACGTGTCAATCCTTAACCACACAGTGACTCATGAATGATTTTCTAGGCAGGAATTGTTGGGAGCCAAAAAGGCCAAAGGGATTGTGAACAACTCAGCATTCCACTGGAGGCTATATGATCAAACAGCAAACTGTTTATCATGAATGCAGGATGTGAGCAAACTCACACTGCGACTGCCACCAAAAGATTTGCTGAGGGCCAACACTCCCTGGCGCCGGGCACCTTGAAGTTATCTACTGAGAAATCTAGCGTCTGTTGTTCAAAGGATGCAGTCTCGCAAGCCTGCTGTGAACCAAACGACCAACTGACAATTACCCAACAATCACCACCCCCTTTTCTCGTTATCTCTTTTACCAATAAATACAGTGGGCTATGTAAAGCTCAGGGCCCTTGTCCACTAGAGGCAAGATGCCCCCTGACCCTTTCTTCCAAATATACTCTTATGTCTTTGTCTTTTATTCCCACATCCCCACTCTTTGTTCAGTCCACCAGGCCCCTGCAGATGACAAGGAATCCCATTCCCAGGAAGGGATTTCCCCCTCCAGGGGCAAAGCCTACTCCAGTTTCATTCCAGAACCAGATTTAGATGCAGGCCAAGGTCATTTCTAGTATAGGACCTTAAAAAATCAGCCCTGGGCCAGGTGTGGTGGCTCACACCTGTAATCCCAGCACTTTGGGAAGCCAAGGCAGGTAGATCACTTGAGATTAGGAGTTCGAGACCAGCCTGGCCAACATGGTAACACCCTATCTCTACTAAAAATACAAAAATCAGCCAGGCATGGTAGCACACACCTGTAGTCCCAGTTATTCAGGAGGCTGCGGCAGGAGAATCACTTGAACCTGGGAGGTGGAGGTTGCAGTGAGCTAAGATCTCATCACTGCACTCCAGCCTGGGCAGCAAGAGCAAGACTCCATCTCAAAAAAAAAAAAAAAAAAAAAAAAAAAAGGGATTAGCCCTGGAGATTTGTTGAAACAGCTCTTGGCCTGGGATTTGAGATCATTCTGAGCTGTGGATGTTTTTGTTTTCATAGCGACAGTATCTCCCTATGTTACCCAGACTGGTCTCAAATTTCTGGACTCAAGTGATCCTTCTGCCTCGGTCTCCCAAAGTGCTCAGATTACAGGCGTGAGCCATGGCACCTAACCTGCACTGTGGGTTTTTGGATTTGTTATTCACTCATTTAACAATTTACCCTTTAAATGTGCAGGGGGATACAAAGATGAACAAGACAGTTCTTGACCTTGAGGGCTCAGAATTGAATAATTAGTTAGATTTGCCTTTGGTTTCACTGAGTTTTCTGTGCCTCTGAGCTATCATTCTATATCCAATGGCCACAAAACTGTCATGATTTTGAATTATCAGTGCAAATCTTGGACTCAAACCATCCTGAGCTCCATTGGCCACCAGTTTATCTGGACTATTATAATGTCTCTGGCTGAACTGTTGGGGAGGGCAACTGACCATCCTGGTTCCCGCAAACCTTAGTGGGGTTCCCAGGATGCTGAGCTTTCAGTGCTAAATCAGAACAAGTCCTGAGCAAACCAGGATGAATTGATCATCCCAGTGTTGGGAACAGGGGCAGCAGGAGGGGAACAGGTGGGTGGGGAGGAATTATAATAGCTAACACTTATTTTGCTTAATAATGTAATAATACTTAGAACAAATGTATGAGGTAAGTACTATTATAGCCCTATTTTATAGAGGTATAAACTGGGACCCGGAGAGAGGGAACAGCTTGTCACAAGTGCTCATTCTGTAAATGGCAGAGGCAGGCCTGACAGCCAATCCTGCGTTCCTATCCATTACTCTGCACTGCCTTAGAGGGCTCGTGTGTAAAAATGCAGTGCAGATCAAGTCTTTAAACTGTGTTTGAAATTAATTCTCAGAGATCAGAAGCAGAAGTCTGTGGAAGCTTTGTTTCCATGGAGACCCAATCGTACCCAACCACACTGTGTTCAAATGTAGTCACAACAGTGGGGAGCAGCCATCACGGAAGTGAAGTGCACTTCTCTTTTTATTTTTTTCTTCCAGATGGAGTCTCGTGCTCTTGCCCAGGCTGGGGTGCAGTGGCATGATCTTGGCTCACTGCAACTTCCACCTCCTGGGGCTCAAGCCACCCTCCCACCTCAGCCTCCGGAGTAGCTGGGATTACAGGCTCATGCCACCACACCCAGCTAATTTTTTTGTATTTTTAGTAGAGACAGGGTTTTGCCATGCTGGCCAGGCCAGTCTCGAACTCCTGACCTCAAGTTATCTGCCTACCTCAGTCTCTCAAAGTGTTTGGATTACAGGCATAAGACACCATGCCCAGCCAAAGTGAGGCACGTTTCTTAAGGAAGAGACTTGCAGTAGAAATTTCCTAAGCTTCCCCATTGTGTGTTCCATCGTTCATGACTTCAGTGGAGCCTCCATGGCTGACTGCAAGATGTAAGTCTTGCACAGAGTCCTAGGAGATGCTCATCAAGTCCCATGTGATATACTGAATTTAGGAGATGATTCCCTACTTACTAGTTGCTAGCTATGTGACTTTGGGCAAGTTACCTAACCTCTAAGCTGTTTCCTCGTGGTTAAATGGTGCAAGTAATAACACACTCAATGGCGGTGATGAAGATGGAGACAAACAGGATAATGCAAAAAAAGCCAGGTCCAGAGCGGGCAATGAGGAAACGTATGCTAGCTGCTCACTGGCATCGGCCCAGACTGTCTTTAAATGAGAACAATCCCTTTGAGAACTAACAGGAAGGCGTGGTCTGTTCTCCACTGCTGCTTTCTCCTTCTAGCTTTGCCTGCCCCATCTCTCCCTACTCTGTTCCAACATCCATCCCACTTCTGACTTTTGGGCCTATTCCCAACCATTTTTGTGCCACTGGGAAGAGATGAGCAAACTTGGTTCCTCCTATTCCTGCCCCTACTGGGTACCCCATACTCCCAGTCCACAGAACCCCAAACTAGACACTAGGACACTGCCTGATGGGTAACCAGACTTTGATCCATTCATACATATGGGTAATCCAGCTCCCCACATAACCTCAGCAGCTCAGAGAAGAGATGGGAACAGACGAGGATGCATTGTCCTTCTGATAGACTAGGTGAGTGAGAAAGCATCATGATTAAATGGCACAATATGGCATGCATCTTTGAAAGTTTCATTCAGCTCAACTTCAAGTGACTAAATGGTGGGGTACATAAAGGTCCCAAGAGAAACCAGGGAAAGTTAACAGGGAGAGGTCTTGGTCCAATAACATGGGTGATACAGATGCTGAAATGAAGCCTGTGAGGCGTTCAGCAAGAAGCCTTGGAGAAATGTGTGTTTTCTTAGCAAGAAAAACTCAGCCCTACGTTCCTACACACGTGCAAACACCCTCTGGCAACTGTCACCCATCGATTCCCCACCTGCATTTAGGGTCTTCATAATGTCTTTCACAACGGACCTTCAATTATTCAAGGCAGTTTTCAGGCCCTCTGAGGACTGGGTGAGCTCAAAAAATGCTTAATGTATAAAGAGCAGTGATGCTGAGAGCTAGCACGATGCACAGTGCCTCTGTGCCAGGGTTAGTGCTAACTTTTAAAGGCATTGTTCAGCTCGATCTTCTCTGAAGCCCTGTTGAGGTTGGTATTATCAATTCCTCATCCTCCTCCTCTGTTTATAGATGAAGAAACTGAGGTTTATTTTATTTTCGAAACAGAGTTTTGCTCTTGTTGCCCAGGCTGGAGTCCAATGGTTCAATCTTGGCTCACTACAACCTCTGCCTCCTGGGTTCAAGTGATCCTCCTACCTCAGCCTCCCAAGTAGCTAGGACTACAGGCACCTGCCACCACTCCTGGCTAATTTTGTATTTTTAGTAGAGATGGGATTTCATTATGTTGGCCAGGCTGGTCTTGAACTCCTGACCTCAGGCGATCCACCTGCCTTGGCCTTCTAAAGTGCTGGGGTTACAGGTGTGAGCCACTGCTCTCAGCCGAAACTGAGGTTTAGGTAGTCAGATATCTAACAAGCGGCAGAACAGGACTTTATGATTTAGAGCCCACCACCTTCACCTGAGATATGTTCAAGTGACTGGAATGTGTGGAGTTAGTGTCTCTGCCTCTGTCCTGCCACCTGTTGTTTTATGGCCAGCCCAGTGGCCATTACTCCCAAGGTGGCACTCAATCCCCATCTTCTTGGGGTGCTGTATCTCCCCTAATCTCAACCCATGTGGTTCACGTGAAGTAGGGAAGAATTTCTTAAGACATAAAAAACACTAAACATAAAGGATAATTTGACTAAATTAAAATGAGTGTCTGTTTATCCAAAACTACTAAAGTGAAAAGCCACAAACCGGGAGAAGATAATTGCCTCACTTATAACTACAGACCATTAAACCATGGACAATTAGAAATATAGGGAATTGACATGAACAGGTTTTTCACAGGCACAGAAACATAAAGGGCAAATACATGCTTGAAAAATTGCTCAACCCCACTAGCAACCATGGACATGAAGATTAAGATCACAATGAATTCCATGTCACACTCACTAGATTAGAAGTCTAGATTGTGCTTAGTGTTGGGAAGGATGACTCCAAGATCCTAAAGAAACCCTTCTATATTGTCTTCTGGGAGTTTAAAGTTTTGCTTTTAAAATTAAAGTCTTTAATCTATCTTGAATTGATTGGGGAAGGAGTGACAGAGTCATTACATTCCATATTTTTCTGTGTGAATAATCAGTTGTACTAACACCTTTTGCCAAATTGTCCCTTCTTTCCCCAATGATCAGAAGTACTGGGTCACAAATCAAGTTTATTATACGCATGGGTCTGTTTCCGTGATTTCTATTCTGTTCCGGTGTTTTTAGAAGTCTGGATAGCTTCTTTTTACTGTTTATGCGGAATGTTTTGGCTTTTCCTGGATCTTTGCTCTTCCGTAGGAGTCAGGATCAGTTCCTCATCTTCCTGGAAACGCCCTGTAGAGATTTTGATGGCAATGGTCCTGTTTCTGACTTCAAAAGAAACTGTTCTAATTTTTAACTATTAGGAATGATATTTGTTACGGGTTTTGATAGGTGCCTTTTAACTGGTTAAGGAAGTTCTCTCTGTTCTTCATTTGCTGTGAGTTGTTACCATGAGGGACTATTGGATTTTATGAAAACATTAAAGAATTTTTTGCAACTATTCAGATGATCTTATAGTTCTCCTTTAATATGTTAATGTGGTTAATACAGGAATATATTTTCTTTTCCTTCTTTCATTTTCTTTTTTTTCTTTTTGGCAGGGACTCACTCTGTCACCTAGGCTGGAGTGCAGTGACTTAATCACAGCTCACTGCAGCCTTGACCACCCAGGCTCAAGCAGTTCTATCACCTCAGCCCCCTGAGTAGCTGGGACTACAGGTGCACACCACCACGCCCAGCTAATGTTTTAGATTTTTGTAGAGACAGGGTCTCCCTAAGTTGCCCAGGCTGGTCTTAAACTAATGGGCTCAAGTGGTCCACCCGCCTCAGCCTCCAAAGAGCTGAGATTACAGGCGTGAGCCACTTTGCCCAGCCAGGAATGAATTTTCTAATGTTAAATGATCCTGGCAATTCCTGGGATAAATCCAACTTGATTTTGATGTATAATCCTTTTTATATATTGCTGGATTCAATTTACTAATATTTTATTTAGGATTTTGACTTCTGTGTCTTTAAGTGGTTTAAGAGAGGCAACCTGGTTGGTCTTGTTTGGTATCCTGTTTGTCTTGAGATCACAGAGTGAGTTGGACTGCGTTCTCGCTTTCCATTTTCCCGAAGAGCTATAAGAGAGCGGAATGATCCAGTCCTTGAAAGTTTAGCAGAACTTATTTCTAGGACCATTTGGGCTTAATATTTTTCTTTGGTTAAAAATTTCATCAGGCCAAGTGCGATGACTCATGCCTGTAATCCCAGTACTTTGGGAGGTCAAGGCAGGAGGATCACTTGAGGCCAGGAATTCGAGACCAGCTGGGCAACATAGTGAGACCCTGTCTCTACAAAAAACTTTAAAAATTAGCTGGGTGTGGGGGCACGCACCTCTAGTCCTAACTACTCAGGAGGCTGAGGCAGGAAGATCATTTGAGCCCAGGAGTTTGAGGCTTCAGTAAGTCATGATCTCACCACTGCAATCGAGCTTGGGTGACAGAGTGAGACCCTGCCTCAAAAAAAAAAACAAAAAAACAAAAAACATGATTTCTTTAATAATTCCAGGCCTTATATTTTGCTGAGGAATTAAATTTTTAATCATTATGTAACCATCCTCTCCATCCTTAATAATGCTTTTTGTAGTCTATGTTATCTAATGTTAATATAACTATACTAGCTTTCCTTGGGATAATATACGTTAGGTGTATCATTTTCCACACTTTTACTTTCGACCTTTCCAAATTCCGGTGTTTTAGGAGTGTCTCTTGAAACAGTGTCTCTTGGGTTTTTTAAATGCAATTTAACAGTTACTGACTTTAAACTGATGAGTTAAGTTAGTTTACATTCACTTTGATTATTGATATATCTGGACTTATTTTTACTATTTTTTGTCTTACTTTTTTGTACATTTCTTTGGGGTTGATTGATATTTGTTTGTTTGTTTCTTATTGGCTTTTGCCATTTCCCCTTTCTACTGATTTGGAAGTTGTATATCTTATTTATATTATTTTAGCAACTACCATTGACTTTTTTTTTTTTTTTTTTCCCTGAGACAGAGTCTCGCTCCGTTGTCCAGGCTGGAGTGCAGTGGCGCAATCTCAGCTCAACTGCAACCTTCGCCTCCCAGGTTCAAGTGATTCTCCTGCCTCAGCTCTGGAGTAACTGGGATTACAGACACATGACACCACACCTGGCTAACTTTGTATTTTTGGTAGAGGTGGGGTTTCACCATTTTGGCCAGGCTGAGCTCAAGTGATTCACCAGCCTCAGCTTCCCAAAATGCTGGGATTACAAGTGTGAGCCACTGCACCCGGCCCCCATAACTACCACTGACATTTTGCCACACATGTTTGACGAAGACCAAAGTTAAATCTCCACACCCTTCCCACACAAATGCAAAGTCGCTCAGAACACTTTAACTCCAGTCACCTCTTTCCTAATTTACTTTTGCCCAGTGTTGTAACTCTGTTCTTTAATTCTGTCCTAAACTCACACATTATATATTACTGTTCTCATCTTTATTTTTTTGTACTGACAATTTTGTTTAGATTTATTACACATCAATTTTTTCACTCCTTCCATCTCTTCTTAATGGGATAATTTTTCTTTTTTCTGAAGTACACCTTAGAAGCGCAAGCCGGGTGTGGAGGCACAGGGCTGTAGTCCCAGCTCCTGGAGAGGCTGAGGCAGGAGGATGGCTCCTTGAGCCCAGGAGTTCAAGGCTGCAGTGAGCTATGATTGTACCACTGCACTCTAGCCTGGGAACATATTGTAAGGGACCTGTCTCTTAGGAAAAAAAAAAACGTTAGTTAGTCAAATTATCTTAGTTTTTACTTGTATTTCACCTTCATTATTAAAATGCTGGGTATCCAATTCTCAGGTCTTTTGAAGATACTGCTTCACTATCTTTTGGTTTCTATTGTTGCCACTGGGAAATCTAGTGACAATCTAATTTCTTCTTTCGTGAGTAATCTACCAAAAAAAAAAAAAAAACAACCCTCTAGCTGCTTATAAGATTATTTATTTGTTTTTAGTGTTCTGCAGTTTCACTACATTTCTTATTATTTACCCTGCTTTAGACATATTGTGCTTCCTGGCTGGGCGAAGTGGCTCACGCCTATCATTCCAGCACTTTGGGAGGCCGAGGCAGGCAGATCGCTTGAGCTCCAGAGTTGGAGACCAGCCTGGGCAACAGGGCGAGACCCAGTCTTTACAAAAAAAATAGCTGGCTGTGGTGGTGTACACCTGTAGTCCCAGCTACTCGGGAGATCGAGATGGGAGGATCACTTGAGCTTGGGAGGTCAAGGCTGCAGTTAGACATGATTGCACCACTGCACTCCAGCCTCAGTGACAGAGAGAGAGACCCTGTCACAAATAAATAAATAAATAAAGATATGTTGCCTGATAAAGTTCTAATATCCAGAATCTACAAGAAACTCAAACAAATTAGCAAGAAAAAACAAACAATCCCATCAAAAAGTGGGCTAAAGACATGAATAGACAATTCTCAAAAGAAGATATACAAATGGCCAACAAATATATGAAAAAATGTTCAACATCACTAATGATCAGGGAAATGCAAATGAAAACCACAATGTCATACCACCTCAGTCCTGCAAGAATGACCATAATAAAAAAATAAAAAAATAATAGATGTTGGCATGGATGCGGTGAAAAGGGAACACCTCTACACTGCTGGTGGGAATGTAAACTAGTATAACCACTATGGAAAACAGTGTGGAGATTCCTTAAAGAACTAAAAGTAGAACTACCATTTGATCCAGCAATCCCACTACTGGGTATCTACCTAGAGGAAAAGAAGTCGTTATATGAAAAAGATACATGAACATGCATGTTTATAGCAGCACAATTCGCAATTGCAAAAATGTGTAACCAGCCCAAATGCCCATCAATCAATGAGTGGATAAAGAAAATGTGATATATATATACACACACACACCATAGGATACTACTCAGCCATGAAAAGGAACAAAATAATGGCATTTGCAGCAACCTGGATGGAATTGGAGACCATTATTCTAAGTGAAGTAACTCAGGAATGGAAAACTAAACATCGTATGTTCTCACCGATAAGTGGGAGCTAAGTTATGAGGATCCAAAGACGTAAGAATGACACAATGCACTTTGGGGCCTCAGGGAAAGGGTGGGAAGGGGGTGAGGGATAAAAGACTACACGTTGGGTACAGTGTATACTGCTTGAGTGATGCGTGCACCAAAATCTCAGAAACCACCACTAAAGAACTTATTTATGTAGCCAAACACCACCTGTTCCCCAAAAACCTATGGAAATTTTAAAAAAAAGAAAAAGATACGTTGTGCTTCCTTTATCTGTGGAGTCACGTTCTATTTCCTGCCCTAGAAATTCTCAACCATTTCCACCTCAAATATGGCCTCGCCTCCTACTCCACCTTTCAGACTAATTAAATATTAAACCTTCTCAGTCTGTCATATTCCATATGGAACCTTCATATTCCATAACGTCTTTTTCATATTTAGTCATGTCATCACTCTGTGCTGAATTCTGGAAAATGTCTTCAGATCTGGCTACCAAATCAATTGTCTCATTAGCTGTATCTTACCTGTTGTTTCACTCATCCTTTGCGTATTGCGTATCCATTCACACTCTTTGATATCTATTCCTTCAACTTCAAAATAGATATTTTATTTTAAAAATTTCTATTTGTTCCTTTAAAAACATGTCTAATTATTTAAGAAATCTACTGTTGTTTATTAATTTTTGTGATTCCACCTTTTATTTGTGCTAACATTACACACATAATTAGTTTATAATTTAATAATTCTATATGCAAATATATAGAATTATAAAATTATATATATTCACATTATAAAATTCTAAATATTTGCACGTATTTCTTTAATATATGCAAATTAAAGAAATTAATGCAAATTAAATAAATACATACAAATATATCTTTATATACAAAAAAACTTGGGGACTCTATAAATTGGTTGTTTGCCCTTACTGCTGACCTTCTTCCTCTCTCTCTTTCTCTCTTTCTGTCTCATCGTGACTCATTTCTTTGTGTGTGATGGTGATACTGGTTTTGACTTTATTGTTAAGAATATATTTGTATTTAAGCATAACATACATATAGAAAATTGCACATAAGTATGTAGTTTGAGAAATTTGCACAAGTGAATACACTTGGATAACTATCACCCCAGATAAAGATACAGAATAATTACTGGCACCTCAGATACCTGCCTCAAGCCCCCTTCCAGTCATTTCCCCCCAAAGGCAACCACTTCTAATTTTTAACATCTTAGGGTAGTTGTTCTGTTTTTGAACTTTATCGAGTGAGCTCATACAGTATCTGCTCTTTTGTGTCTGGCTTCTTTCACTAAGCTTGTATGTGGTGAATTATGATCTATGAGAATTCTGGGTGGTTTACAGAGAGCATCCTTCTTTGTACATGATGGTAGTGAAGGAACGCCAGCATCTGGCACTGCCATAGCTCATTTGAGGGTCCCCACTAAACATGGAGCTTTCAGGTTCAGCTCCACAAAGTTACAGCTGGCCAAGTTTAGTCTCCCAATATTGTTTATGGGTACGATAAACATTTGTTCTCAGGACAACACTGCATTTCACATTTATTTGTTGCTCACTGTCCCCTACTCTTATTTTGATACATGTCAGCCCAACAACATATGAAAAAGTCTATTTTATCCAGAATAGAGATGAGTTGAGAAGGCTGCATCTGGTCTACCATATGCTGAGATACAATTTGGACTTTTTTTTTTTTTTTTTTTTTGAGATGAAGTCTTGCTCTGTCGCCAGGCTGGAGTGCAGTGGCACTATCTCGGCTCGCTGCAACCTCCGACTCCCTGGTTCAAGGGATTCTCCCACCTCAGCCTCCCAAGTAGCTGGGATCATAGGCACACACCACCATGTCCAGCTAATTTTTTGTATTTTTAGTAGAGATGGGGTTTCACCATGTTGGCCAGGATGGTCTCGATCTCCTGACCTCGTGATCTGCCCACCTCAGCCTCCCAAAGTGCTGGGATTACAGGTGTGAGCCACTGTGCCCAGCCTTCAATTCGAATTTTAAAAGTTTAAAGGTGGGATGGTTAAATTTCACCATAATGTTTTTGGCGTATTCCAAATTATTGTAACAGTTTTGAATCTCAATTTTCTCCCTAGCTTTGTTTAATTTAAAATTTAATGAGAAGTCTGAATTTGTGTTCATCTCAATTTAAAAAAAAAATTTCAAGAAGAAAGAACTAGAACATTTTATTAGAAAATTGCTTCCAGGCAGGACATGGTGGTTCAGGCCTGTAATTTCAGTACTTTGGGAAGCTGAGGGAGGAGGATGGCTTGAGGCAAGCAGCTCAAGACCAGCCTGGGCAACATAATGAGATGAAGGAAAGAAAGAGAGAAAGAGAGAGAGAGAGAGAAAGAGAGAATGAGAGAGAGGGGAAGGAATGAAGGAAGGAACGAAGGGAGGGAGGGAGGGAGGGAGGGAGGAAGGAAGAAAAAAATTGCTTCCAGTCTCATTTTGTCAGATTAAACAAAATTGGGCCACTGTTGTTTAACCTTCTATGACTCCACCAAACTGTGATATTTCAAAGTCTAAATTACTTCATCTTCTCCATAAACAGATTATAAAATGTTTTGTTCAAAGCCTACTACAGTCAAGATTCTGTATGCAATTTTCTGCAACGGTCTCCAGGTCTATTTATGCTAGTAACTGTGAAACATTATTCCTTTGGTGTGATTATTCACAGTGAACCCAAAAGAGCTCTTGTACTTACCTCTTTTGTTTTAGTTTAACAATCAGATGCAGAACTTTGCTAAAAATCAATACCATACCTCTTGGTCTCGAGATCTGTGTATCAGTCTTTCTCCTTTATTTGAAATGGGGCTCTCACCCATTAAAATCTTCTAGCATAATTTCTCAAAGATCACTGAATATGTTTCTTGAGATCACATTTAAATATCCTTTTAGTATCTTGGGCAGTAATTTCTCTTGATCTGGTAATTTGAACTAATTTAAATTTTTGTGTGCTCTTTCTCCATCTTTTCTTCCTATCCTGAGCTCAGTTTCCCTCTTTGTGATATTTTTGCCTGATCAAATCGTTCTCCATGATCAAGATGATGTAAAATAGGAAACTGGTCGTTTGGCTTTCCCTCTGCCATCTGTTAACATTCCATATGCTCCATTCCTTTTGCATTCATCTTTTTTATCCTAATTTGGATTTACATTAACCTTTTCTGTCTTTAGCAGTGGAGTCCCAATCATTCTGGGTGTTAGTATCCCTCACCTCTTATTAAAGGTCCAGGTTAATCTTTTGGAAATTTTCCATCGCCTTCTGTCTTAGTCCATTTTATGTCGCTATAAAGGAATACTTGAGATTGGGTAATTATTAAGAAATAAGATAAAGCCGGGCACGGTGGCTCACACCTGTAATCCCAACACTTTGGGAGGCCGAGGCAGGAGGATCACCTGAAGTCAGGAGTTTGAGACCAGCCTGGCCAACTGGTAAAACTCTGCCTCTACTGAAAATACAAAAATTAGCTGGGTGTGGTGACATGTGCCTGTAATCCCAGTTACTCAGGAGGCTGAGACAGGAGCATTGCTTGAACTCAGGAGGCATAGGTAGCAGTGAGCCAGGACTGTGCCACTGCACTCCAGCCTGGGCAACAGAGCAAGACTCTGCCAAAAAGAAAGAGAGAGAGAGAGAGAGAGAGGAGGAGAGGAGAGGACAGGAGAGGAGAGGAGAGGAGAGGAGAGGAGAGGAGGGGAGGGGAGAAAAGGAAGGTTTATTTGGCTCATAATTCTGCTGGCTAGAAGGATCAAGACCGTCCATCTGGTGAGGGCCTCAGGATGTTTCCTTTCATAGTGGACGTTGAAGTAGAGTGTGCATGTGTAGAGATCACACGGTAGAAGAGGAAGCAAGAGAGAGAGAGTGGGGAGTTGCCAGGCTATTTTTATATACCCACTAGCTCTTATGGGAAATAATATCGTGAGAACTCATTTACTCACCACCCCTCCCTGTCAGAGAGCATTCATCTATTCATGAGTGATCTGTCCCCGCGACCCAAGCACCTGGCATTAAGCTCCACCTCCAACATTGGGGATCAAATTTCTACATGAGATTTGTGGGGATCAACAAACCATATTCAGACTACAGCATCTTCCCACTTCTCTCCAGGTGCTTGGCAAGCCTGAGCTTATCAGAGTGCTGCAGGTGCAGTGATACTGCTCTCTCAAAGTCCCCCCTTTCCTTCCCATCCAGGACACTCTCTGGCCTAGTGCTATGCTCAACTGGCATTTTCAGCAAATGAATCAATATAGTAGGAATTACAATCTTAGAACTTCCTAATTAGTGAGTCCTTTCTGTGATCATATACTACATATGACATGTGTTGACATATGTTGATTTGCTGCCTTGTGATATGTTCTTATTACTTAACTCTTGCATGGATGTTCTTTTTTTCAGGTGTATATAATTTAGACTGTTCTCCTTAAAGGAAGGAGTAAAATTTTGTCTACCACAGCTTGGGTCCTATGCATAAGTAAATGCTTGTAAACATTTAATTCACAAATAAATGAATAAGCAATATTTTAAGGCATTTGGAAATAAGTATTTTTAGCCTAAAAATGTTATTATTTCATAAAATGCTGGGTACAAGCTTTTTAAGGTGAGATTTTGTTGTATTCTCCTTATTTAATTCCATTACTTGTCATGGCAGCAGGTGGCTGAATGGTTAGAATATAGATTTTGTGCTCAGACATACAAAACTTTGTTTGAATTCTGGCAGTATCACTGACTAGCTGTGTGACCTTGGTGATATGGTTTGAATGTTTGTCCCCTCCAAATCTCATATTGAAATGTGATCCCAGTTTCCGGTGGCAGGGTCTGGGGAAGGGGCGGCAGGTGCCATGTCCGGCCGCGAAGGTGGCAAGAAGAAGCCACTGAAACAACCTAAGAAGCAGGCCAAGGAGATGGATGAGGAAGATAAGGCTTTCAAGCAGAAACAAAAAGAGGAGCAGAAGAAACTCGAGGAGCTAAAAGCGAAGGCCGCGGGGAAGGGGCCCTTGGCCACAAGTGGAATTAAGAAATCTGGCAAAAAGTAAGCTGTTCCTTGTGCCTGAGGAGATGGTGACCCTTTATTTCATCCTTATTTAAACGTCTATATTCCCTGCCATAACATCTTTTGCCACCTAAAGCTGGAATTAAGTGTTGTCTTGGAGCTGTTGTACATTTAAGAATAAACTTTTGTAAAAAAAAAAAAAAAAAAGAAAAAAAGAAATGTGATCCCAGTATTGGGGGTGGGCTTAATGGGGGTGTTTGGGTCATGAAGGCAGGTCCCTTGTGAATAGATTAATGCCCTTTGGTGGGGAGGGGTGGTGGGTGAGTGAGTTCTCATTCTATTATTTCCCAGAAGAGCTGGTTGTTAAAAAGAGCCTGGCAGGTGATTGGATCACAGGGGCAGATGCCTCATGAACTCCTGACCTCAGATGATCCTCCTGCCTCGGCCTCCCAAAGTGCTGAGATTATAGGTGTGAGCCACCGTGCCCGGCTTAAACTTATTTCTTAATAATTATCCAATCTCAGGTATTCCTGGGGAGATGGAAGTGGAAAAGGAGTTCACAACTCTGTGAGTTGAGAGTTGCCTAAATAAATAAACGTATCCACATATACAATGTGCTACAGGGGTGTGGACAATGGAAAAATTAATTTTGCCTGGATAGTCAGGTAAGGCTGCTAGGAGGCAGTGATGTTGGAGTTCCAGATTGGGCAGAGGGCTCAGTGGTTGGCTCAGAGTTGTCACACAGCAAATGCCTGAGGAATAGATGGTACGAATGACTCATAAGCTCAGGGGCGCTGCCCAACTGGTGTCTATGTACACATGGTACCTTCTGTTTTTCACTTTTCTGCTACAAACATTTCCATGTGCTGACATGGCTTTTGTGTGATTCCATCATAGCTTGTGTGTGATTCCCTGATTAAATAGCTTCTAATATTTTATTATTATAAAGAGACTCTAAGTCCTTGAGGGCAAGAAGTGTGTCTCTGTTCATCCAGACAGTACCTAGTATATAGTAGGTTCTCAGTAATGTTTGATATATAAATGAATGAGTGAACTCTTTTGACTGCTGGCCCTGCCATGTGCTGGCTGTGGGATCTTGAGTGAGTTCATTAACCCCTCTGCACCTCGGTGTGTCTGTAAAGTGGGTTAGTATATCTCACAGGTGAGTATATTTCACTACGTGTTGTGAGGACTAAGTGATTTGATGCCCTGTGGCTGAAGGTAGTAGGTGCGCATTAAATAATGGCACCCTTCAGCTCTGATAGCTGTGCTGCTGCATCTGGGAGACATGTACAGGCTTCATGGCAGAGTGAATCCTGGAGTGTTCTGCTGCAACTGCTGGCAGAAGAAAGGTTTCAAAACTCTTTCTTAATGCTAGGGGGAGACCTGTCCACTGATAAGGAGTTTCTATTTGGGATGACTAAAGGCACCATCTGGAAAGTACCAGGCCCCTGGGACTGCTCCCTGGCCTCCTACCTAGGCCCTGATTCCTCAGTGACAGCACTCGGGGCATCACCGACTCAGGGAGGGGCTGGAGTTGAGTTCCCTTATCTCCTCTTGCCGCCTTCACTGTAAAACTGGAGCTAATAAGGCTTCTCTCCTGTCAGTCATCCAGTGGAGTGGAGATAAGTCACCCAGAATGTGAATCCCACGTGGGGCTCAAAAAGGTGTTTCTAAATATAAAACTCTGAGGGGAAAAAAACCCTCAGGATATAGAAATTCCAGATCCCCAGGGTCATGGGCTGTGAGTTAAATAAAAAACCCACCAAACTGATGAACTACCCATTTTTAAGGTTTTGGAGAGGGAAAATGAAAAGACTAAAGAGCAAATGTTTTAAACTTTATACCAGGTAAAGTGTATTGATGGCTTCTAGGCTGGGGCCTTCCATCAATTTCATTGTCTATTTAGTTGTTCATCCGCTGGACTCCTGTTTTGGTGAATGTTCCTGAGCCCAAGATGCTAATCCAATAGGCGACCAGTAGTGACTGAAGGACATTTAATCCCCACAATTCGTGCTACCTCTATGGACCTGTTCTGGGGATGTTGGTGGACTGCTGGCTTGGAAAGGTTCTGCTTCGGCCATGAGGAGAGATAAAGCCAGAGAGGCGGGACTGAGCAACCCACTCTTTGGTGAGTAAATTGCCACTGAAATTCGGGGGCCATTCCCTGAAGTGAATCACATGCAGTCCTTGAAGTCTGAGTGATAAGGCAGCCAACAATTTAAAGGAAAATGCTCCAGCCCAAGTCAGGGGGACTGTCCCAAACTCCAGATGAATTCCAGCTGCCCTGCAGAGCAGGGTTTATAGGCATGGGGCTCACTAGTGGCTTCAGAGATGCCCTTTTGCCACATCTCTGGGATTTCTTGACCGTGTCCTATTCTTAAAACCAAGAACCTGCCCCACTCAGCCAGGCTCCACCAGCGTTGAGGCCTTGGCAGGCTGAGGCCCAAAGGCTGCCTTTGTGGTGGATTTAAACGGCCAAGGGAATCCTGCTGGGCCCTGGCCCCTTAATGTCTGGAATGGCAGGCAGACAAGCAGGCCAAGCACTCAGTGCAGCAGGAAGACCTGGGTGCCACTGAGGCCCCTAACAGGTGTAGTAAATATCTGTTAAATGAACGAATATATGTTTTGATGAAAGAAGCCCACAGTGCAGTATGAGCCCAAAGAGGGCTTACTGAAGGCTTCCTGCAGGAAGTGGCAGCTAAACTGAGACATGAAAAACAGGGAAGAGTAGCCAGGCCAAGCTGGGGTTTAACTGTCCCTAAAAGAAAGAAATGACCATAGCAGGGGTTTAACTAGAGGTGGCCAAAGGCCTTTCCAGAAGCCCATTTCTCCCGCAAAGCTTTGGAGTCAGACGATCCTGAGTTGGAATTCCCAGTTCTGTCCTTACAGACTGACGTCCCGCACTACCCGACGCCGGCAACTGTCTCCAAGCACCCGAAAGCCAGGGGGGGAGCACGAGCGCCTACGGTGTTCATTGGGGTGGAATCCTCGCAGTGTCTAGAGGATCTGGGGGCTCCTGCGCCCCCATTTCTTCCATTTCCTAGACTATCCAGGGCAAGTCCCTCACCTCCCTGAGCATCGGTATCTTCTGAGAAAAGAAGCCGACCCCAGTGCCTACCTCATAGGATTACGTGAGACAACCGATGTCAAGCAGTGTTGCTTTGCTGCCTGAGAACCCCCGCCTGTCCCTTTCTCTCTGATGCCTTTCGGGGCAGAGATCCAGAGACCCTGCCTGAGTCACTTTGGCGAGTTTAACGCCCAGCCGCGCCAGGCACACAGTAGGTGCTCCATAAGTGAAACAGTGCCGGGAAGAATTCGGGCCGGGGATGTGGAACTGTGTGTGGCTCTGCGGGCTCAGAGGCCCTCCCCGAGCCCCGCCACTGTGTGCGCTCGGGGGCGGGGCGCCGGGGGCGGGACCGGGCGCTCGGGCTCCACCCCCAGTACCTCGTTAGGCGATCCTGCTCTTGCCCTGGCTCTCGGGTGCTAGGAGACAGCTGCTGGCGTCGGGTTGTGCGGAACGCTAACTGTATCCTCTGGATTTAACTCTGTGAGCCCGCGCGCGGAGGAGCTGGGGATAAGCGCCCCGGAAGCGCCCCGGAGCCCCTAAACAGAGCGCGGCCGCTGGGAGACAGCGCGCGGCGCCGGGGCCGGGCTGGGCCGACTTTTCTGTCGGAGGACGCGAACCGGCACGCTGCGCCTTTAAGGAGTCCAGCTGGGCTGGGCGCCCGAGCTGGGAGCGGCGCGGGTAGGAGCGCCGCGGCAGGTCCGAGTCCGGGGCTAGAGACCGAGGACCGGGGTCCAGGCCCGGCGGCGGGACCCAGGCGGCTGAGGCCGGTCAGGTGAGCGGGGGCGGGCGGATGGGCGGTGGTGCGCCCCTAGGGGGATGGGGCGCCTTGATGGCCCCGTGACCTCTCCCCCAATGCCTCCCGGCAGCGGCGCATCGGGTGGAAAGAGTCGGGGATCTGCACCTGCCTTTCCACTCCGCTCCCCGCGCGGACGCTGCCCCCACCTCCCGCTGCCTGGATAGGTTTGAGATACCCGAACCCCGGCGCCCCACGTCCGGGGTTCAGGCTGCCAGCCTCTTGAAGCCGGGGGACACAGTGAGGACGGGTCGGGACCTGCACCCTCTTTCTACTCCGCCTCCCCTCCCCCTGCGCCCGCAGCAGCCCTTAGGCGCCCCTCGCAGTGCTGAGAGGATTTTGGGGCTCCTGCAGCCCCGTTTCCCCCATTTCCTGGAGAAGGACTGCAGCTCGCCCTCCCAGACAGCATCTTGCTCGGTGTCACGCGCCGCCTCCGTGCCGCCCCCCAGATCTCTCTCCGCTAATACTCCCCTCCCCGAGCAGCCTTTCAGTTTCCCTTTCCCCAGCCTACCCCGGCTCCCGTGCCCTTGCGCCCTCTCCTTGTCGAAACCCTTGAGTCAGGGTGCTGTCCAGCCAGGTACTCGCCGGCAACCTGCTGTCCCCCGCCTACGGCGACGCGGGCTTCCCCGCTGCCTTAGAAATGCGGATTGTGTAACCCCGGCTGCAGGGCAATGCACGTGCAGGGTTTGCACCCCTGAGCCCACAGCGAGGCCGGCTGACAGAGTGAGGCATGGGGGAGTGGGGGAGGAAGAGGATGCCAGAGGGTCTAGATACTGTGCATGCAGGGAATATGTATTTTGAGCCTTCTGTGTGCTCCAGGAGCTGGGTGGTTAAGAAGAGGAAATAAAGGGGAGGTCTTACTCCAGCTGGGACCTGGAGGCCCGCATTTATCTCACCACCCCACTCCCTGCTGCTCCTGCCTGCTCAGAAATCCCTAGTGGCTCCACCTGGCTAAGAGTTTAAAATAGTTTGTAATAAATAAGAGCTGACATAGAATAAGCAAATATTGTGTGCCAGACCCTGTCCTAAGCCCCTCAAAAGAATTACCTGCCATAGTTTCCCCAACGGCCCCTTGAGGTAGGTACCACCGCTGTGCCCATTCCTGAGAGTAGGAATATGAGGCTTCCAGAGGTGGTCCCTTCCCAGGACACGAAGTGAGTCTGGCCTCAGAATCACCCCCCTCCCCCCAACCTCCCCCACCCGGCCTCGAACCACTAGACTTTTTACCCAGTTTCAACAAATTCTTATCAAGAACATTGTTATAATATAGGAAATTATAAATAAGAGAAATTGATCACCTGTGTTTCCAGCACCAATTTATTTTTCTAAAATTTCGTTCTCAGACTAGCAAGGGCCGCTCAGCTTCTGGTAACAGTACCCACTTTAGAGGGTAGTGGCAATATTTAGATAAAATAATGCACAGGGCCCAGCATGTGTTAAGCACTCAGAAAGCAGCAGCTGTTATTATGAAGAGTGGTAATTGACCATTACCTTGAATTACTGGAAAAAAAATCATTAATAAATGGCTCACACTGACTCTGCAGAAGTTAACCATTTTTGGTGCTCAGAAAGGCCTATGAGACTTTCTCCAACTCTATTTTCATCTTTTTATTATTTTTATTATTTTGCATTTTTCGACACATTCTGTGGCTTTCTTCAACTCTAAATTACCCATTGTCTTTGTAGTTAGAGACAGAATTGCCCTTCTGGTTTTTTTTTTTTAGCTTTTAAAATGTGTGACCTTTGAGTTCTGTGAGCATCTGCAAACCTAGATTAAAAGATGGGAATGCAGTTTGTGCAACTGGGAAGTAATTCTGAAACTTGATGTGAGAAAAACCTTGTCCTTAGAGGTGATCCTGGTTTGCAGTATGTGTTGGGTGAGGTCTATCCTGGGGGCAAGAGGTTAGACTCAAAGATTATCTTTGGGTTTAGAGGGAAGAGAGGCAAGCATGAGTGTTTTGACTGGGTGTTGTGGGCTCACACCTCAAAGTGGCCAGCACTTTGAGAGGCCAAGGCAAGAGGATAACCTGAACCCAGGAGTTCAAGACTAGCCTGGGCAACATGGCGAAACCCCATCTCTACCACACACACACAAAAAAGAAAATTAGCTGGGAGTGGTGTTGCGCACCTGTAGTCCCAGCTACTTGGGAGCCTGAGGTGGGAGGATTGCTTGAGCCTGGGAGGTCGAGGTTGCAGTGAGCGGAGATTGCGCCACTGCACTCCAGCCTAGGTGACAAAGTAAGACCCAGTCTCAGAAAATAAAAAAATAAATAAAGGATGAGTGTTTATCCTAGTAGGCTAGCAGGCAGCTAAGAGTGGAAATCAGCTTCACTATGTCATATTCTTTAAAAAAAAGTTTATTTTTTAGAGATGAAGTCTCACTATGTTTCCTACTCAAGCTGGCCTGGAACTCTTGGGCTCAAGTGATTCTCCCACCTCAGCCTCCCAAGTAGCTGGGACTACAAGTGTGCACCACCACACCCGGCACACTATGTCATACTTTTTATGAAACTCCTGGTGATTTTGATGATTAGATCAATTATTACTGTGATGAGTGTTCAAAAGAAAAGAGGCAAGGACATCCCCATCAAAGCTAAGTGTTTGGAGGATGCCGGGAAGCTAGTTCTGCAAGTTGAAAAAAAAATCATTAAAAAATTTCTCGTATTTGAGTCTTAAATTTTTTTATTTTATTTTATTTTTTTAGAGACAGAGTCTCACTCTGTTACCCATGCTGGAGTGCAGTGGAGCAATCATAGCTCACTGTAACTTTAAACGCCCGGGCTCAAGCAATCCTGCTACCTCAGCCTCCTAAGTAACTGGGGCTACAGGTGTGTACCACCAAACCTGGGTAATTTATTTATTTATTTATTTTTAGATGAGTCTCACTCTGTCACCCAGGCTGGAGTACAGTGGTGTGATCTCAGCTCACCGCAACCTCCACCTCCTGGGTTCAAGCAATTCTCCTGCCTCAGCCTCCCGAGGAACTGGGATTACAGGCATGCACCAGCACGCCTGGCTAATTTTGTATTTTTAGTAGAGACGGAGTTTCTCCATGTTTGTCAGTCTGGTCTTGAACTCCTGACCTCAGGTGATCCGCCCGCCTTGACCTCCCAAAGTGCTGGGATTGCAGATGTGAGCCACCGTGCCCGGCCAAACCTGGGTAAGTTTTAAATTTTTTTGTTGTTGTTGGTTGTCACAACTTGTAGGTAATATCAAGTGAATAGAGGCCAGGGACGCTGCTAAACATCCTACAATGCACAGGACAGTGCCACAACAAAGAATTATATAGCCTCCAATGTCACTCGTGCCACAGTTGAGAAACTGAAACCGGACATGATTTTCACAACATTAAAGTCCTTTCTGACCTTGCATGTAGTTGCCTCTTCCAAGAAGATCAAGGTATTCTCCTAAACCAGACTCTTAGAAACCCTCTGGATCCTATTTGACGCTTCCCAATCCTAGAGGCCACGTAGGGTTTTGCTGCCTGTGGTTGGATGGGTTTGGGGTCTGTCATGAGCTTTTGTGCGACTCTCTGGTACTGTGCCACGGAAACTGCTGATTCAGGGGAGCAGGACAGCACTCAGGAGGTATGGGCAGAGGTTCTTACACTGCTGCGGGTTGGGATCCTCTTCTTTTTAAGTAATATATTAACAGCAACCTTTGCTCTGAGGCATTTTTCCAGAAGCTGTGGCTGTTCGGCTGTTGGCATTGGGTGTTTGCCTTGTGATATACCCAGAAAAGGATTCAGACCTTACATATGATGAAGTCTGGGGATGGGACTGGATTCTGAGAGTATAAAGATGGCAATGCAGACCCTGCCCAGAGACTACTCAGGCATCTCCCTAGGCCTGAGCAGTGGCCATGCAGGGTGGTGGAGCCCATGCAGGGCTGCGTAACTGCCTGTGAAGTCAGGCAAAATCCCAGCAGTGCAGAGTGACTGCTTAATATCTGCCTGTCACTGCTCTGAACCGTTTCCTTGCATCATCCCATTTCATCCCCACACTGAGGTAGAATTCTAAGAGGTTAGGTCCCTTGCTACAGTCACATGGCAAGCATGTAACCAGAACAGAGTCACAGTGGTCAGTGGCAGAGCAGAAATTTGAACCCAGGTTGTTGAGCTGCAAAACTGAACTGTCAGAGGAGCATTTATAGAGAGGGGCAGTGCTTTAATAACCAAGACTTTTAGGATGGGCTGCAGCTCGCCAGGCAAGAGGGAGAATAGGTGTGCTGGGGAGAGGGGAGCAGGTGTACCAAAGTCCTGGAGGTGTGGGAGAGCTCGGTGTGTCTGGGGGTTACAGATCATTATGGGAAGGGATAGTAGGCAGGTGATAGATAGGCAGTGATAGAAGAAGATGACTCTTGAGAGATGAGCAGGCACCAAATCCTAAGTGCCTTCAACATCATGCTGAGAGCCACTGCCAGCCACTGGTGAATTAGCAGAGAGGAAGAGAAAGCTGTGTAACATTGAACAGCTTGCTTAACTTCTCTAGGACCCAGCTGCCCATCCAAACTAAAACTTCTAAAACTATACTGCTCTGATGAATGTTTCTTTCATTGGTGGCCGTGTGAGCAGAGTGAAGGAATGGCCTGTGTTGACACTGGTAGGGCAGCCCTGTTGATTCATGACTTCTCCCCCTAAGTCTGTGTGATGGGTGCAGGCAGTGCTTTCTTATCAGTCAGCAGTTGGTTCTGTTTCGGCTTTCCAGCTTATCATTTGGCATTGACCAAGTCTGCCAAGGGCAAGGCACAATGGATGCTAAGTATTGTGACAGAGGCAAAGATGTGGTCAGACTTCTTTTTGAGGGGTTTGCAGCGTAGTGGAGAGTCCAGCCAGTGTTTTCATCGCAAGATACAAATCACAAGTGTCTTGAGAAGGAAGTATTCATACCAAATATTCTGGGGCATGGAGGATGAAACAAAGGTTACTGGGGGATTGAGGAAAGGCTAAGTGAAGGAGATAACTTCTAGCTCCACCAGAAAGATTTTTTAAAGGATAACGGGGTAAACAGAGGATGTCTTAATGTCTTACAGGTAGAGAGAGTGGAGAAAATAGAGAAGAAAACCCAGAGAGCCAGTGCAGGTATAGTCATAAGGGAGTCAGATTATTAAGTGTATCTAGCATCTGATTCTCCACAGTTTCCATATTGTGGATGGGAAGCAAAAGTTTTCTTTTCTTTTCTTTTTCTTTTTTTTTTTTGAGACAGAGTCTCATTCTGTTGCCCAGGCTGGAGTACAGTGGCGCGAACTCGGCTCACGGCAGCCTCTGCCTCTCGAGTTCAAGGGATTCTCATGCCTCAGCCTCCTTAGTAGCTGGGACTACAGGTGTGTGCCACCATGCCTGGCTAATTTTTTTGTATTTTTAGTTAGAGACAGGATTTCACCATATTGGCCAGGCTAGTCTCGAACCTCAAGTGATCCACCTGCCTCAGCCTCCCAAAATGCTGGGATTACAGGCGTGAGCCACTGCGCCTGACTGGGAAGCAGAAGTTTTCATAACAGGAAAATACTCATTAATGGACTAGCCATGTGCAAAATTAGGTCCTACTTCATCATCTCTCCCTTTGTTTTCAACCCTGATGGTCAGTTAGGCTCCAGGAGCATCCATATTTTGACTCTGGGTCTCTCTCTGGTCGTCATATGTTTTGCAGATATGATACAAACAATGGAAAGTAAAATTGCAACTCTTAAGAGAGGCAATATCTCATGAAATCAAAGCCAGTGATGTTGGAGAACTGCTTGGATGACGTGTCAAAGCAATAATAGGATCTGGCAATGTGAGATCTGCCAACAATTGATGAAGAGAAGGGATGAACACTCCTTTAGGGGAGAGACTTGAAAATCAAAGAATTGAGAGGCCCTCGAGAAATCAGTGAGGCCCTAAGATATTTTTGCAAAAATGGCTTATGATAGCACAGTGATGACCAAATGTTAATTGGAAAGACTTATACTGTAAAACAGTTTACACGAGATCAAGTCTTTGTTCTAAGAATCTGCACAGGGCTGAGCATGGTGGCTCGCACCTGTAATCCCAGCACTTTGGGAGGGCAAGGCAAGAAGATTCTTGAGGCCAGGGGTTCGAGAACAGCCTGGGTAACATAGAGAGACCCCATCTCTACAAAAAGTGAAAAATTAGCTGGGCATGGTGGTGCATGCCTGTGGTCCCAGCTACTCATGAGGCTGAGGTGGAAGGATCACTTGGGCCCAGGAGGTCGAGGCTGCAGTGCGCTACTGCAATCTAACCTGGGCAACAGAGCAAGACCCTGTCCCAAATTTAAAAAAAAAAAAAAAAAAAAGCAACAAGTGTAATTATAACCTAAATTTTGCTTAGTATTTACTATTGCTTTTAAAATAGATAGATTTGATTTTTGTTTTGTTTATTTGGATAAAGTACTAAACAAAACTGTATTTTACTCTTAGCTATGAAATTCTGAGTGTGGCTTTACCATATATCCTTTTTACTGGTGTTCATCTTCTTGGGCTACTGAGGTCTCCGGGGAGGAGATTCTGGCTAGAAAGAAGATGTGGATCAGCTCACAAGGACCCTGAATGCTAGACTTTGTGCTAGGAGTGGGAAGTCTTGTCCTGCTAAAGTCTGCCAGTGTTTATTAACAGGGCTCCTTTTCTTGTTTAACATCAACTTTGTTCCTGCAGTTAGAAAGTACCGTAGACCAACGTCATCTCCTTTTTTTTGTTTGTGTTTTGAGACGGAGTCTCGCTCTGTCACCCAGGCTAGAGTGCAATGGCTCCATCTCAGCTCATCGCAGCCTCTGCCTCCCAGGTTCAAGTGATTCTCCTGCCTCAACCTCCTGAGTAGCTGAGATTACAGGTGCCCGCCCCCACACCTGGCTAATTGTGTATTTTTAGTAGAGACAGGATTTCACCATGTTGGCCAGGCTGATCTTGAGCTCCTAACCTCAGGTAATTCACCCAGCTGGGCCTCCCAAAGTGCTGGGATTACAGCCATGAGCCACTGCACCTGGCCACTTCACCTCCTTTAGAAAGGCAAAACCCCAGGCTGGGCACCGTGGCTCACGCCTATAATCCCAGCACTTTGGGAGGCCAAGGCAGGTGGATCTTTTGAGGCCAGGAGTTTGAGGCCAGCCTGGCTAACATGGCGAAACCCTGTCTCTACTAAAAATACAAAAATTAGCCAGGCGTGGTGGTGCATGCCTGTAGTCCCAGCTACTTGGAGAGGAGGAGGCATGAGAATTATTTGAACCCTGGAAGCAGAGGTTGCAGTGAGCTGAGATGGTGCCACTGCACTGTAGTCCGGGCACCAGAGGGAGACCCTGTCTTGGAAGGAGGGAAGGAAGGAAGGAAGGAAGGGAGGGAGGGAAGGAGGGAGGGAGGGAGGGGCAAAAGCATCTTTGACCTCCCTGCTTTTCCTCTTATTTAAAAGTACAAGTTTGGCCAACAGAGAATGTTTTGGGTGCTGAGGTTCTATTTTTGCTGTCTGCTATATAGCACACCAATAGAGAGCTATTTTAATTCCTTTCAGCCATGTGGCAAATAGTCACGTACATGATGCTCTTTCTAGCACTCTACCGTTGAGGGGTGACCTGGCTGATGACAGTACATGTATTCATGCTAATTCAGTGAGAAATGTTCAGATCAAAGCCTGTTGTGGGCTCCACTAGAGCCTGAAGACTTTGGGCTCCTTGAAGGTAAAGGGTCAAGTGGCTTTTGGCTCCTGTTTTATCCAGCAGGAGACTGGCTTGTATTTCTGTAGGGTTGTCTTGTTTTAAACATGTTTTCAAGCAGGCGGTTATTCCAGACTATCACCACAGCCTACATCTTGACCAAAGAGGCTGATGTTGCTAGGTCAGTGCATGTGTGACATGTTTCATTGCCTTGCTTCTTGGCCAGTGTATTTGTTAAAAGCTGTACCACAGGATACACAACCCCCCTGCCTTCCAGCTGAGCCTCAGACTGATCTGCCTGCCTGTCCCCCCTCTGCCTGTCACTTCTCTAGAGGATCAGGTAGCACTGCTTTCTGGTTCTCTCTGATCCTCCACCCACAGGACAAGCCTCACTGGACTGACTTCTCTTTCCCACGGTGCTGCCCAGGTGGCCAAAGCAGGGAGGGACTGTGGGCTAGACTGGTTCTTGAATGAGAACCCCCATGAGGAACCAGTTGTCAGAGTTTTGGTGCAAAGCAAGAGAGAGTGAACCATCTAACCAGTACCTCTCCCAGAACCACAAAGGAGATAAGAATTTGTGGTTTATGGATGGTCATGTGTTTCCAGGATAGAATGATAAGAACGTTTATCATTAGAAAAATTTAAATTCCTATCTTCTATCTTAGACTACTGGACTTTGAGTCTTAAGGACTAAAGTTCCTGCCATGCAGGCATAACTTTTGGACAGTCACGTAGGCAGTAGTCCCCCAGTCACTGAATCATTGAATGTTAATAGAGTGGGCTGCTAGGCTGCGTAGCATGTGTGGAGATGGAGGGAGTTTCATCCTCCATCCTTCCAGCATTCACATTTGTATTTCTTCCCTCATAATGCGAAACAGTTAATATTTGGTTGCCATCTCTAATGGGATTTTTTTTTTTTTTTTTTTTTTTTGAGACAGAGCCTTACTGTGTCACCCAGGCTGGAGTGCAGTGGCCTGATCTTGGCTCACTGCAACCTCCGCCTCCCAGGTTCAAGGGATTCTAGCTGGGACTACAGGCATGTACCACCACACCCGACTAATTTTTGTATTTTTAACAGAGATGGGGTCTTGCTACGTTGCCCAGGCTTGTCTCAAACTCCTGGGCTCAAAGTGATCCTCCTGCTTCAGCCTCGCAAAGTGCTGGGATTACAAGTGTGCGCCACGGTGCCTGGCCTCTTAAACTAGTGTAGAGTCTGGGACTGGCCAGTAGAACTTTTGCGATAAGGGAAATGTTCTATATTTCTGCTGTCCAATATGATAACCACAAACTAGTGGCTACTGAGCATTTGACATGTGGCTAGTGCAGCTGAGGATCCGAATTTTAAATTTTATTTAATTTCAATTTAATTTTAAGCAGCCACATGTGACTAGTGGCTACCATACTGAACAATACAGATGGACTACTTTATTTGAGGAGTTTATATTGTAGTATTTTTGTTTGTTTGTTTGTTTGTTTTTGAGACAGTCTCACTCTGTCATCCAGGCTAGAGTACAATGGCACAGTCATGGCTCGTTGCAACCTCCACCTCCCAGTCAAGCGATCCTCGTGCCTCAGCCTCCTGAGTTGCTGGGACTACAGGCACACAGCACCACGCCTGGCTAATTTTTGTATTTCTAGTAGAGTTGGGGTTTCACTGTGTTGGCCAGACTGGTCTCGAACTCCTGGCCTCAAGTGATCCGCCCGCCTTGGCCTCCCAAAGTGCTGGGATTACAGGCGTGAGCCACAATGCCCAGCCTATATTGTAGTTTTTCATTAAATATGCACATAGTAGCACTTCAAAAGGGACAGAAGGTATCAGTGAAAAGTCTCCCTCACATCTCTGTCCCCAGTCCTGCAGTTTCCCAGTGCTAACTATAATCATGGCCAATTTCTTTTGTGTCCATTCAGAAGGATTTCCCACATACATAAGCATAACAAATATGTTTTCTCTCTCACTCTCTGTTTTTCAATATTAGAGGTATTACTCTTAACCACTGTCTTCTGTTCCATGCTTTTTTGAGTTAATGTACCTTGGAGGTCATTACCCATAGGAACAAATAGGACTGTCTCATTATTCAGATGGCTTATATTTAATTTCTGTTTGTATTTAATGGCTACATGTATTTCTTTGCAAAGCTATATCATCATTTACTTAACTATAAGTTCACTATATGTGAGTATGTGAATTATTTCCAATCTTTTGCCATTATGAATACTATTATAATACTCTTACACAAACATTTTCACACATAATCAGGCATAAACACAGATAAATTCCTAGAAGAAAAGATCATAGCCAGGCATGGTGGCTCACACCTGTAACCCTAGCACTTTGGGAAGCCAAGGCAGGCAGATCACCTGAGGCCGGGAGTTCGAAGACCAGCCTGACCAACATGGAGAAACCCTGTCTCTACTGAAAATACAAAATTAGCCGGGTGTGGTGGCGCATGCCTGTAATCCCAGCTACTCGGGAGGCTGAGGCAGGAGAATAGCTTGAACCCAGGAAGCGGAGGTTGCGGTGAGCCGAGATCGCGCCATTGCACTCCAGCCTGGGCAACAAGAGTGAAAATCCATCTCAAAAAAAAAAAAAAAGAGATGATCATTAGGTCAAGGATATGTGCATTTTACATAGCCACAGATTTTGCCAAATTGCAATCTGTAGAGTTTGCTGATGAGAATGCAAATTGGTACATGATATGAGAGCATCTATTTTTCCATTGCCTCAATGGCACAGTCTGTATTAAACTTCTTGTTCTTTACCAGTACAATAAAGGAAGATCACCATCACCCTGTAGATTTAATTTGCATATCTCTTGTTATAAATAAGATTGAGCATCTTTTTATATGTTTAAGAGTCATTTGGATTTCCTTTGTGGTGAATTATCTGTTCAGATCATTTGCTCATTTTTCTATTAGGTTTTGCTGTTGTTGGTCTTGATTTGTGGGAACCCTTTATACATTAAGGAAATTACTATGTTGTCTCTATTATGTATTTACAAATTTTAATCTTATTTATTGTATCTCTTTCCAGGTGGAAATTTAAAACCTTTTTTATGCAACTAATACTCTTTTTGTTATGGCCTCTGAATGTTAGACATTACTTAGAAAGCCCTTTCCTATGGAGATATTTTTAAAATAGGATTCTCATGTTTCCTCCTAGAACTTTGATGGTTTTATTTTTTATATCTGAAACAATTCAGGGGTTTTGCTGATTTCATTTCCTTTGCTCATCTCATTCTCTGGCTGCTGGGCAATCTGTAGTGCCTCCCTGCTTCTGCCTGGCCCAGTTTTGGAGCGGTGCGGCTCCCCTGACAGTACCAGTGCCATCACTCTGGTAACAATATTATCCTCGCTTGCCCATTGGTTGCTGCCTTGCTTCCATTCCTTTCTGAACACACTGTTTAGGTAAGCCCTAACCCCAATGGAGGAGAGCTTTAACTATCGTTCCATGCTGGATGACTCACCAGATTTCTTCTTTAACCTCTGTCAAGCCCTGCCCTTTGTGCACATTTGCCTTATTGCCTCACTGGCGTAGGTGACCTGAACAAGAGGCTATAAAGTATAAAGCCTTGTTTATACTACAAGAGACTTGTAGTATAAAGCCACAAGCTGTTTGTACTTTGCCTGTGCTGAGGAAGAGAGCACTCCACCTTCACTGAAGCCAGCAATTTGGCCGGCTTTTAGCACTTCATTCATATTCGCTAGTATGAGTTAATACTGTGTCATTTTATTTCTTGTGATTCCAGAATCTCATTTTCAGCTTCTGCCAGAGCCAGTAGCAGTTGGGAGAGAAGGCTGTGCTCTTTGAAGAGTGAGTATGGATTTTAACCACCATAGATTTACCCCAAAAGGCAGCTTTTAATGAGACTGGGACTACTATTGTAAGCCCTGCTCCCAAGCCCTCTGCAGGCCAAACTGTGCTGCATGATTTCTCTGATCAGTAGGTCTGGTGGGAAGGGATTCGGCACCTGGTGGTTTTCAAAGCTCTGGTGCACACCCTAAAAACCCCCTACAAATAGTTCTGAAAAACTCTGCGGGGGAACCTGCCTCTGAATTTGAAGGGAGTCTGGAAGGCATGGGCTCATGGGCCCCAGTGCTTTCCTGGAAAGGGGACACTTGAACCGGCCCTGAGGGCAGAGAAGGGTTCATCAGGCAGCCCAGACGTGGGTGTGCTCCACACCAAGGGGTCAGCAGGAAGGAAGACAGAATGAAGCTGTATGGGGCTTGCATGGGGGCTAGGAGCTGGTTATTTGGAGTGCAGGCAAAGACGTGGGTGTCAGGACTGGGAAGTTCAGCTGGGACCACATGGGGCGGTCAGAGTTCACATTTTATTTGGTGAATATGAGACCAGCACAGCCTGATCCCTAGTGTGAAATTGAGAAGATTCCTGTGGCAGCTGATGGTGGTGGGACTGTGGGGCATGAAAGAATAGCCTTTACAGAAACAGGAGGGATAGGAAGGGAGGACCTGGACCCAGTGTGGTGACTGAGGGGAGCTGCGGTCCAACTCATACAAACTCCTACACCTGGTGACAATTTTTCTTTTTACCTTACATTCCTAGTAAATGTTGAACCCAACTGGGATTGGGTTTTTAGGGATTAGTTTTTAGGGATGTAAGTCCCCTAAGGCTGTGCTGTCTAATATGGTAGTTCTTATCCACATGTAGCTGTTGAGCACTTGAAGTGTGGCTAGTGTGGCTGAAGAACTGAAGTTTGAATTTTCTTTGGCTTTAATCAATTTAAGTTTAAATTGCCATATATTGGGCAGTGCAGTTTGTTTAGACTTGGACAAGTTGACTCCAGTGCTGGTGCCTCTTCACCTTTGGCTAACAGGAGTGATGAGCAAGTAGGAGAATGAAACTTGCGTTGGCATCTAGGAGGTTAGACTGATGCAGTTACTGTCGGCAGAAATCAGTAAGTTGGCCAGGTGCAGCGGCTTGCGCCTGTAATCCCAGCACTTTGAGAGGCTGAGGCAGGGGGATCACTTGAGGTCAGGAGTTTGAGACCAGCCCAACATGGTGAAACCCTGTCTCTACTAAAAAGACAAAAATTAGCTAGGCATGGTGGCAGATGCCTGTAATCCCAGCTACTCAGGAGGCTGAGACAGGAGAAGCGCTTGAACCCGGGAGGCGGAGGTGGCAGTGAACCAAGATTATAGCACTACATTCCAGCCTGGCTGACACAGCGAGACTCCATCTCAAAAAAAAAAAAAAAAAAAAGACAGAAATCAGTAAGTCAGGAGAAGCGCGGTGTGATGTGTCTATGAGATTCTATGAAAGTGTTTTACATTGTTTATTCTTGGATTTTACTTTATACCCTGAAGACTAAGATATCGGCACTCAAGATCCCAGTTTTCAAATCAGTGAGAACATTAACAGAAAACTGTGAGATGTGCCTTACTCCTAACCCCAGATTAAACTTCATTTCCCTGATGCAATGTTTATCTGGATCCACTGACATGTCCCCCATCCAATTAATCTTTGCCACTGTGTTCAGACATAAGGGGCCCCCAAATGCACAGCTTGGGTGTTAGGCAGTGGCAGAGGATCCTGAGCCTGGGATGTGAGAGTATGTTTTCCCTGGTGCCAGCATGGCCAGCTCTCCTTCCTGGCATTGCCTGCTTCACACTGTGCCGCAGTGTCTTTAACCCTGGGGTGCCTCACTTTACATGATAAATAGGTAAAATGAAGTGTTTTTCTTTTTCAGTGTATTCAGTCAGGCGATAAACATGATCAAGCACCAAGTCTTTGCCAGGTGATGTTTTAGGTTCTGGGAACTCTAATAGGAAAGAAGATTCTTGTGGGGGCGAGCCAGATCCTACTCTTTAATGGCCTGGCATAATTCCAGAAATGTTTAAGTCACCAGAGTAAGAAAGAACAGACATGACTATTTGAATGTTCTCATTAACTAGGTGAGGAAGCCAAGGTCTCCCAGCTGACATGTGGAAGAGCCACGTTGGAGAGGGCCAGCTGCCACACTGGTGCCCCCAGCCTGGTGCCATCCATCGCATGAGTCTGCCATTCATGGACAACCATCAAGATTTTTGCCAGATTCATGTATCACCTACTAAACATTTTTCTTTAAATTTACTCCTTTTTTTTTTGAAACAGTCTCCCTCTGTCACCTAGGCTGGAGTGCAGTGGCACATTCTCAGCTCACTGAAACCTCAGCCTCCAGGCTCAAGTGATCCTCCCACCTCAGCCTCCTGAGTAGCTGAGACTACAGGCGCATGCCACCATACGCGGCTAATTTTTATATTTTTTGTAGAGATAGGGTCTCTCCATGTTGCCCAGGCCAGTCTCAAACTCCTCTGCTCAAGCAATCTGCCTGCCTCAGCCTCCCAAAGTACTGGGATTATAGGTATGAGCCACTGCGCCCAGCCTAGAGAGCTGTTTAACACCACCACACTGAGAGTTTCTCTTTGACCCAAGCAGGACTGAAAAGAACTGAAAAGAGATGACTTTCCTAGTATATATGTTGTTATCCAATGCTGTATACCCCTGAAACACTCTTTAGTACTCTCCTACTCACTAAAGTCATCTTGCAAACTCTCAGTTGTCCCATGCTTTGGGAAACTCAAGTTACACTTCTTAGTTGATCTCTGATTTTTGGCCATTGGCAGTTCCCGGATCACAATGCTTCAGTTATTTTCTGCCTCCAGCCTCTCCCCTGGGTACATAGAGTATTCTAGAAATAAACACCAGCATGGCAGGGGAGCTGTCTTTTTAAAGGAAAGCTGAAGCCAGTCCTTTGTAAAATGAAAGATGTTGTAGAGGTAGGAATACATTGCCTACTCTTTATCTGTACAGAAAACTCAGAATTGTGGTTTCTTCAACTAAGGTCTGGATTTATTTGACCTTGTCAGGGAGAGTGTGCAGGGTTTTCTGTAATAAGTCCAAGCCTTGCTAAATTGATCATGTTCTACAAAAGCTGCTTAGGGAAGACTTTATTCTGCTGTTAAATAGAAGATGGAGCCAGATGCGGCCTTCGCTGAAACTGACTGGCATTTTGGCAGGCACCGACAGAGCAGAGAGGGTTTTTTTGATGATCATGCCTTCATTTCGGGGCTATCATCTCCAGTGTCAGAGTCTATGATATATATGGCTTTGGGCATAAATTGTTCTAATTCCTAGTCCAAGGGACTCCCTGCTGTTCAGTAATCTGAATTCACAGTGGCTCCCAGCAGTTTTTAAGGACTTTGTATGATGTGGAAAAGTCTTCTCAAAGCTGACAGTTCCTATCTTTGTCAACTCATTCACAGCCCACGATGTTCCAACAGACCTGTACAGATTCCCTTCAGTCTGTGATTAACTCGCTTACTCCTTGATGGTGATGCCTTCTAGCAGGGTAAATTGTAGCCAGTGTTAAATAGGTGACTCCTTCAGGGATTTTTGTAATTACTAAAAGAGGAAAGATGTCAGGTCTCTTACAGAATCATTGGGAATGGTTGTTCCTGAAAGAAATGAAACAGATGGAACCCATTTTGTAAATTTGCTTTTCATTGATTCATTTGTACCTTATTTGTGTCCTGTGCCATACTTGACACTGAGAAAGAACATACATGATTGTCCCTACCCTCAAGGAGCTCTGGTTCCAGAAGGAAAAGCAGGCCAATGATTTAAGTGTGCTGGGAAAATTATTTACAGTGACTAAGAAACTGAGAGGGCAGTTGCATCGGAGACAAAGCCAGTGCTTATGCCCTGGGAAGATGGCAGCTTTCATCACTGTAGACTCAGGACTGTACTCAAGTAGAGTATGTGTATGTAATGAAAAGAACCATCTAACCCACCTATGGGTGCCTGTGTCTCCTTCTCCAGGCTGTGAGGTGCTTGCTAGGCGAAACCTCTTGAAGATGGAGAGCTCATATCTTCATGGAGAAATTAGGGATGATGAATGTAGACCTAACAGCAAAGAGGTTACAGAGACTGAGGACTGGCGATTTGTGGGGGCGGAAAAAAAAAAATAGACAAAGTGGAACTTGGTGCAAAGGTAGTGGATTGGAGTTAGAAACCTGTTTTGTAATCATGACTACCAGCTGGGTGACCTTGGGCTAGTTAGCCTCTCAGAGCCTCAATTCCCTCAGCCTATAAAACAGGATGAAACACCTGCCTTTCCTATGTGACAGGGTTGATGTGCTATATCGAAGGTTGGCAAATTAGAGCCTACAGGTCAAATTTGGCCTACAGTCTATTTCTGTGAAGTTTTATTGGAACACAGTCATACTCATTTGTTACATATCTTCAATGGCTGCTTTCTCATCCAGTGGCAGATTGAGTAGCTGTGATAGAGACTCTGTGTCCCACAGTGCTAAAATCATCACTGTCTGGCACTTTACAGAAAAAGCTGCTGACCCTTGTGCTCAGTGATTTGGGAGGTTATACTGTGCTGCATTGAACTTGTTATCAAATTGAATTAAGTATCAGTCGATAGAGGCATATGGGAGAGATTGCTTCATTTCCCAGGAAATGTAAGGAAAGCCAAGATTTTCTAGATGTTAATGCTTTTTCTTAAAGAAATCTGTATTATGTTTGGTGAATCCTGCACACTTAGCACAGATGGCTGGGAATCAAGGCAGAGAGTCACACCTGGCTTCCAGGTCCTTCCAGGTGTTGTATTGAGGAGAATGATGGGACTTGAAATATATATTTATATACTTTATGATATATATGTGTGTATATACATATATGTGTGTATATACACACACACAGATATATATATATGTAAATAGATATGAGGTCTTGCCATGTTGACCAGGCTGGTCTTGAATGCCTGGCCTCAAGCTATCCTTCCGCCTCTGCCTCCCAAAGCGTTGAGAGTACAGGCATGAGCCACGGAACCCAGCCTGAAGTATTTTGCATTCCATGCTAGAATGAACTGTATTGTAAGCTCATAAGACAGGACAGGGCAGGGCCTCTGATACAGCTGGAATTGTAATGCCCCGATAATGTGTCAGGTCCTAGTCTTGGTGCTGGGGACACCCAGTCCTTACTCTCATGCATCCCACATTCTAGCCTTCAGATGTGTAAGTCTTTAGGAAGACATCAGAAAGTACACTGAAAACTACCTTTTTGGCTTATTCCCCCCTAACTTTGTGTTACGTATTTATTTTTAGAATTGGTTATATATTTACGAAACAACTTAAAAGTTTTAAAAAGTGAAAAATAAGTCTCCTGTCTATTCCTGACACTTAGCTATGTAATTCCCCACCTTAGATGCAATCACAGTTACTGGTTTCTTGTATCCATGTGTATATGTATATTTGTTCACTGATTTCTTTAAAAGTCTGTCTTTTTTTTTTCAAAGGTTTTCACTCCATTGCCTAGGCTGGAGGGCAGTGGTGCATTCATTGCTTACTACAGCTTCAAACTCCTGGGCTCAAGTGATCCTCCCGCCTCAGCCTCCCAAAGTGCTGGATCACAGGCATGAGTCCAATCTGTCCTCCTTTTTTATTTTTTTATTTGTTTTTGTTTTTGTTTTGTTTTGTTTTGAGATGGAGTCTTGCTCTTGTTGCCCAGGCTAGAGTGTAATGGCACAATCTCGGTTCACTGCAACCTCCGCCTCCTGGGTTCAAGTGATTCTCCTGATTCTCCTGCCTCAGCCTCCCGAGTAGCTGGGATTACAGGCGCCTCCACCACACTTGGCTAGTTTTTGTATTTTTAGTAGAGATGGGGTTTCACCATGTTGGCCAGGCTAGTCTCAAACTTTTGACCTCAGGTGATCTGCCCAGCTCAGCCTCCCAAAGTGCTGGGATTACAGGCGTGAGCCACTGCGCCCAGCTTCTTTTTTATTTTTAAATACTGCAAGCCTAAAGAAAGATTGAAAGGATAATATTATGTAACCTTCACCTGGATTCCCCAGTGGTTAGCATTTTACCATATTTGCTTTATTTCTCTCTTTTCCTCCCACCAACACACACACCAACACACACACAGACACACACACACACACACACTACTTTTTCTCTCCTGAACCTTTAAAAGTGAGTAGCAGATACCATCATACTTCACCTCTTACAACTTCAGCAGACAGCTCCTAAGAGGGAAGATATTCTCCTATGTACATACATAATCACAATTTCATCATCATACTCAAGAATTGTATCACTGATACAATGACGTTGTCTAATACCCAGCCCTTACGCAGATTTCCACATTTGTCCCAACAATGTCTTTTATAGTGTTTTTTACAAATCCAGGCTCCTCTGAAAAATTCCTCGTTACTTTTAGTTGTCACGTCTATTTGGTTTTTTTAAAGCACTTGCCTGCTTTGGTTTCCTCCTGTTCTTTACCCTCATTCCGAGAACTTCACTTTTCTTGTCCCCTTTGCTTCTTTGCCTCTTTTCCCTTGATACAGAGTTTTAATATCGTCATTCTCTTTGGCCCCTGCAGGAGTCAGCCAGCCTGAAAGAGCAGGATGGATGTTGATGTGGTTAACATGTTTGTGATTGCGGGCGGGACACTGGCCATCCCAATCCTGGCATTCGTGGCTTCATTTCTTCTGTGGCCTTCAGCGCTGATAAGAATCTACTATTGGTAAGCCAGTTTCATCATTGACGTTTTCAAGAGTATCATAATATTGACAACTTCTCTGCTTGTCCTTTTTGTGGTTGTTGTCCTACATTTTATCAGGAAATAGACATAGAGAAAAGTTGAAAGGTACTCATCCTGTTTGGAATTTTGGGAGTGCTCTTGAAGAATATTACCAGATCAGTTCTTTCAGGTTTGTTGGCTTATTTGTTTGTTTTTTGGAGACAGAGTTGTGCTCTGTTGTCCAGGCTGGAGTGCAGTGGGACGATCTCGGCTCACTGCAACCTCCACCTCCTGGGTTCAATCAATTTTCCTGCTTCAGCCTCTGAGTAGCTGGGATTTTACAGGTGTGTGCCACCAAGCCCAGCTAATTTTTTTTGTATTTTTAGTACAGATGGGGTTTCACCACATTGGCCAGGCTGGTCTCAAACTCCTGGCCTCAAATGATCCACCCATCTCGCCCTCTCAAAGTGCTGGAATTACAGGCATGAGCCATCATGCCTGGCCCTTTCAGGTTTCTGATAGCATCTTTCTCTACCCACATTCCCAAAGTCAGTGATTCTGTCTTCAAGCAAGTATTGTACATTTTTATGGGAACTCCTTTGATATCTTCTTGATCATTGGTTGTTTTTTGTTTTTTTTGGTTTTTTGTTTTATTTTGTTTTGTTTTGTTTTTGAGACAGAGTCTCCCTCTGTCACCTAGGCTGGAGTGCAGTGGTGTGATCTTGGCTCATTGCAACCTCTGCTTCCTAGGCTCAAGCGATTCTCCTGCGTCAGCCTCCCGAGTAGCTGGGACTACAGGCGCATGTCACCATGCCTGGCTAATTTTTGTATTTTTAGTGGAGACAGGCTTTCCCCATGTTGGCCAAGCTGGTCTCGAACTCCTGACCTCAAGTGATCCTCCCACCTCATCCTCCCGAAGTGCTGGGATTACAGGTGTGAGCCACCACACCTGGCCTTGATCATTGGATTCTGACCCTGTGATGTCCTGATAGGTGCAGCGATGTTACTGAAAAATGAACAAGAAAGACCAGAACCATTGAGATGGCATGTGTAGAACAGAATACTTTTAGAGTTGTTCTAGAAGTGTTAATTAGTAAAGAAGTGACAGAAAGAAAAATAAATTTCCAAAGTATGTCATTCTTGTACCACTATTATTCTTGTCCCATCTGGATACCACCTGTCCTTTTATTTTGTATTTTCTTTAGAGTGAGCCATCTTTAAAAAAAAAAATCATTAAATCAAGTATTTAAAAAGTGATATGAATATCACTCCCTTAAGTGGAAAGCTTGTCATAAATAGTAAATTAATATCAAAAAGTGCCTGGCGGGTGGCTCATGCCTGTAATCCCAGCATTTTGGGAGGCCGAGGCAGGCAGATCACCTGAGGTTGGGAGTTCGAGACCAGCCTGACCAACATGGAGAAACCCTGTCTCTACTAAAAATACAAAATTAGCCAGGCATGGTGGTGCATGCCTGTAATCCCAGCTATTTGGGAGGCTGAGGCAGGAGAATCGCTTGAACCTGGGAGGCAGAGGTTGTAGTGAGCTGAGATCGCGCCAGTGCACTCCAGCCTCGGCAACAAGAGCAGAACTCCATCTCAAAAAATAATATATATATATATATATATGTATATATATATGTAAAAATAAACACAATGACATTAAACGGTCTTATTAAATTGTGTCACCTTTTACTTTGTTACAAAGCATGAGCAGCGTGAAAGATGTAGCAGCCCTGAGCTGAGCCTTTCTCCTTGTTGGAACCAGAATTTTAACAGTCAAAAAGAAAGTGATTTTCTCATGATGTACTTCATTGCCTTTTCATGCCACTGTCCAATTATCAAATGAAATTGCCCTTCCCACCCCCATGGTGTACATCCCCTGATGAAGGGAGCACCGAAATAGACCTGGTTCCTCTCTGTGCTATAGGTAAACCCACTGAAATCTAACTGGGACTTCAAGAAGTCGGAACTCACTTCTGTATGTAGAAGAGTGCAGGGAGGGTGTTATACCCTTTATCTGCCCTCTTTTCTGGCTCCCTTTTGTTTCACTTGAGTGTGGAATTTTCTGCCTGCCAGCCAGGCTCTGATCCTTGACAGGAAACTAATTGAATGGAAGGGAGCTTTTCATCTTTCACCCTTGCTCTCTGGGGGTGAGAGTGGGGAGTTGTGACCCTCTTCCAAGTCACCTGGGACCCACCTTCTGCATTGAGAAAGCGAGACTCACTCTGAAGCTGAAATGCCATTGCCCTTGCAGTGCTGGTAGCAGGAGTTCTGTGCTTTGTGGGCTAAGGCTCCTGGATGACCCCTGACATGGAGAAGCCAGAGTTGCGTGCCCTTTCTCATGGCCTTGTCGAGGCATCATGGACTACCACACACAAAACGCTGTTTTTATTAACCACATGAAATTGAAGCAGAGAACGCAATTCACTGATGTGGCTCGTAACCATGGATATGGCCACATACAGAGGTGTGATTATATAAAGGTTATTCCACCCACCTCGTGTGGAAACCAGCCTCAATGCTGCATAGTCCCCCAACAGTTCCCTGGGCTGTCAAGGAGAAGGCTCTCAGAGTCAGGGTGTCAGGGTAATTTTGATGTTTCATTTGTAATGAGAAAAATAAGTTGATAGCAAATAATTTGCTTTTTTAATTAAGTTAAAATTCACGTAACATAAAAGTCACCATTTTAAAGTGTACAATTCAAGGCTGGGCACGGTAGCTCACACCTGTAATCCCAGCACTTTGGGAGGCTGAGGCGGGTGGATCACTTGAGGCCAGGAGTTCGAGACCAGCTGGCCAACATGGTGAAACCTGTCTCTACTAAAAATACAAAAAGTTAGCCAGGCGTGGTGGTGCGTGCCTGTAATTCCAGCTACCTGGGAGGCTGAGGCAGAAGAATCGCTTGAACCCAGGAAGCGGGGGTTGCATTGAGCCGAGATCGTGCCACTGAATTCCAACCTGGGTGACAGAGTGAGACTCTGTCTAAATAAATAAATAAATGAAATATAAATAAATACATAAAGTGTACAATTCAGTGGTTTTAATGTATTCAGAGTGTTATACAACCATTACCACTATCTAATTTCAAATATTTCCACCTCCCCAAAGGAGTCCCCATACCTAGTAGCCGTCACTCCCAGTTTCTCCCTCACTTCATCTTCTGGCAACCACTTACCTACTTCCTGTCTTTTTAGATGTGCCCATTACGGACATTTCACATCAATGGGGTTATATAATGTGTGACCTTTGTATCTGGTTTCTCTCACTTAGCATAATGTTTTCAAGGTTCCTCCATGTTGTAGCATGCGTCACTCCTTCACTTTCTGTTGTGGTTGAATAATATTCCATTGTGTGTGTACGTAGTTTGTGTATCCATTCATCTGTTGATGGACACTTGGGTTGTTTCCACCTTTTGGCTATTATGAATGATGCTGCATAGCAAATAATTTACTTTTATTAACAAATAATGCCACGAAAAAACCAGAGAGGCCCCACAGTGCAGCGCATTCAGAGCCTCTTTAATTGGCAGTATGGATGCATGGGGTCTTAAAGCCTGCCCATGCCTGTCACCCAGCTCAGAGCTGTGGCTGAAAGACAAACACAATGCTCTTTTTTTTGTGAACTCAGGCACACAGGCCAAGAAGAAAACCCAGCTGGTTGGGGAAGATGAAAATCCTAGAAAACCTTTCAGATCATGCCAGGTGGCATTGTGACATGGAGGATTATGGTTTTAGTAATAAAACCCATGATGCCATTGCAGAGAGCTGTCAGCAATCCTGTGAGGCACTTCCTCCGCATCACTGAAATGCACAGACTGTTTCCTCCAAATAGCCTCACCGCAAGTGACATTTACACAGTGGTTGTCATAGAATGAGCAGCTTCACCATGAGTCACTTATATCCCTTAACCACAGCAACTCCTCCAAAGGCCTTCATTGGCTCGGCTGCCAGTAATGACCACCAGTGGGTTCACCTCACAGACCTAGGTAGGTCAGGTTAATTTTCAGGATTGCTACACAAACAGGATCAGCAGGCAGTAGAGATAGCTTGGCACCCACTCCCCATTCCCCGCTGTCCTGCCATATGATCATAAGGGTTTGGTGAAGTCATCACATCGTGCAAGCTCCTGGAGTTCCCTCTGGGATCGTCTCAGCTCCTCTGGGAACAAGAACAGGTGTCCCCAGTAGGCCACAGCAAGTCTTCAGAGCAGCTCTCTCTGGGTCTAAGTGTCCTTGGAGCATGGCCAGCACACTTCCACAGCACCGTGGACTATGGCTGCTCCTGCAGGAGGTACCAAATGCTTCAACGTGAGTCAACAGAGAGCCACACCGGGGATGCTGTGGCCACTGCGGATGACATCAGGTCTGATTTTCATTGTGTAATGAAAATATCAGGACTGTTCACAAGATGAAAAAGACAGATTTTCTAAGATTTTTGTTTTCCCAAAGAAACTCAGTTGTGAAATCAAGGTAAGAAATCATAGTGAGCAGTTCAGTTATATAAATACAAGAAAGAAAAGGGGGCCGGGTGCGGTGGCTCACACCTGTAATCCCAGCACTTTGGGAGGCCAAGGCAGGTGGATCACGAGGTCAGGAGATCGAGACCATCCTGGCTAACACTGTGAAACCCCGTCTCTACTAAAAAATACAAAACAAAATTAGCTGGGTGTGGTGGCAGGCACTTGTAGTCCCAGCTACTCGGGAGGCTGAGGCAGGAGAATGGCGTGAACCCGGGAGGCGGAGCTTGCAGTCAGCCGAGATCGCGCCACTGCACTCCAGCCTGGGCGACAGAGTGAGACTCCGTCTCAGAAAAAAAAAAAAGAAGAAAAGAAAGAAAAGGGGATGAGAATTGGAAAAGAAGAAATAAAGCTGACATTGTTCATTGTTTGCAGATGACACAATTGTGTACACTGAAAGTCCAAAAAAATCTATAAATAATTTGTTGGAATTAATTAGTGAATTTGGAGCTGGGTGCTGCAGCTTATGCCTGTAATTTCAGCACTTTGGGAGGCAGAGGTGGCCAATTGCTTGAGCCCAGGAGTTTGAGACCAACCTAGGCTGCTCACTGCAACCTCTGCATCCCAGGCTCAAGTGATCCTCCCACCTCAACTTCCAGAGTAACAGGGGCTACAGGTGCATGCAACCTTGCCAGCTGATTTTTGCAGGTTTTTATAGAGACAGGCTTGAACTCCTGGGCTCAAGCGATCCATCCGCCTCAGCCTCCCAAAGTGCTGGGATTACAGTTGTGAGCCACTATGCCTGGCCTGGTTTCTTTCTTTTTGTTGTGGTAAGATATACATAACTTTAAAAAATGAAAAAGAAGCATTGGTGAGGATGTGGAGAGATTGGAACCCCCTATGCACTGCTGTTGGGAATGTAAAATAGTATAGTGACTATGCACAAATTTGTTGGCTCCCCAGAAAGTTATACATTTAACATATCATCCAGCAATTCCACTTATGAGTGTAAATCCCAAAGAATTGCAAGCAGGGTCTCAATGTGTGCACCAATGTCCATAGCAGCATTCTTTACAATAGCCAAAAGATAGAAATAACCTAAATGTCCAACAGACAAATGGATAAACAGAATGTGGTATATACACAATAGAATATTATTCAGCCTTAAAAGGGAATGACAATCTGATGGCATGCTATTAATACAACATGGATGAACCTTGAGAACAGCTGTGCTAAGTGAAACTAACCAGACACAAAAGAACAAATTCTGTATGATTCCACTTTTACCCAGAATAGACAAACTCATAGAGAAAGTAGAATAGAGGTTGCCAGGGGACTGGGGGAAATAAGGAGTTAATGTTTAATGGGTACAGAGTTTCTATTTGGGATGATGAAAAGTTCTAGAAATGAACAGTGGTGGTAGTTTAGCAATGTTGTGTGATGCCATTGATTGTACACTTGTTAAAATGGTAAATGTTTATGTTATGTCTATTTTACCACAGTATAAAAAAATCTGTAAGTTATTTTCTTCAGAGGTTCCTGTTAACTAGAGAGAGACTTATAGGATGAGGACTCTGGACTCCAGGAGACTTTATTAAAGAGGAACCCCGGAACTTTTCTATTTAGGTCAATAGAACCTTCAGTGACTTCTGTCCCTGAAACAGGAGCAGTTTGGTGCGTGTATTGAGATTGTAAAAGATCTTTCTCCTGAGACATTCATTCATCCCACCTTAATTCTTCTCTTTGTTTCTGTTCTGTAAGGTTCTGCTTTTGTGAATTAGAGGTAATCTATTCTCTATTATCTATTATCATTAAACCAAAGAAGTTGTTTTATTCCATCTGGGCCATGGGTCTTTCAGAACTTTTCAGCTGGCCTAGTATCTTAGAGTCATCTTCCTACTCTTTCATTGAGGGGATCATTTGAAAATATTAGTTCTCTGGGCTGGGCATGGTGGCTCATGCCTGTGATCCCAGCACTTTGGGAGGCTGAGAGAGGCAGACCATCTGAGGTCAGGAGTTCGAGACCAGCCTAGCCAACATGTCTCTACTAAAAGGGTTTCTAGAGAAACCCTGTCTCTACTTTAAAAAATACAAAAATTAGAGGCCGGGCGCAAAGGCACACTCCTATAATCCCAGCACTTTGGAAGGCCGAGGTGGGCAGATCACAAGGTCAGGAGTTTGAGACCAGCCTGGCCAACATGGTGAAACCCCGTCTCTACTACAAATACAAAAATTAGCCAGGTGTGGTGGCACGCGCCTGTAGTCCCAGCTACTTGGGAAGCTGAAGTGGGAGAATCACTTGAACGCAGAAGATGGAAGTTGCAGTGAGCCAAGATAGTGCCACTGCATTCCAGCCTGGGCGACAGAGTGAGACTCCATTTAAAAAATAAAAAAAAATTTAAAAAATTAAAAAAATGAGCCGGGCCTGGTGGTGCTTGCCTGCAATCCCAGCTATTCAGGAGGCTGAAGCAGGAGCGTGAACCCGGGAGGCGGAGGTTGCAGTGAGATAAGATCACGCCACTGCAGTCCAACCTGGGCAACAAGAGTGAAACTCTGTCTCAAAAAAAAAAGAAAAGAAAAAATATTAGTTTTCCAACTCCTTATTTGTGGAGCCTAGGTAAACTTGTCCAGTGGATGTACCAATTAAATGAAAAATATCAAGTAGTACCAAAGAGCTCCGTCTGGTAATGAAGAAGCCCTCAATTCCTGAGTCTGGCAGTCTGGCTGCCTTCCACGCCTTTGTCTCTTCACTCTGGTTCAAGTCATACTTCACTCTCCCCCAGGCCCTTGCCTCTGCCGTCTCTACCTCCTGGCACACCTTCTCCAGCTTCCAGCTGACGTATGTTAAGTATCCAGTAGTCTGCTGAAGTTTCACCTTTTCCACCAGGTCCTTTCAGCTCTTCCGTGATCTCACACTGTGCTTTGTATGAGAGTTATAGAGAATTTGATGATTATAAAAACGTAACCCATTTGAGCCCCACTCCCGGTACCAAAAATAAAAAATAATAAATAATTAAAAAATAAAAAGGTAACACAGAGAAAATGTAAATTACCCATAACCCCTGGAATAATTTTCTTCAATGCTTCTTTTGTTCTTCCCACCTCTCTCCCCCACCACTTCATCTGTGTATACTTAATAGTTTTTTTTTTTAACAGAATTGGAATCAACAGTATTAAAAATAAAATTGCATCCTGTTTTTTCACTTGACATCATGTCATAAATATTTTTCCATGTTATTGAATGTTCTTTGAAAACTCCATTTTAAATAATAGCAGAATATGACATCACCTAGCTATATGGTAGTTTAATATATTTCCTATTCATGGACACTAAGGTTAGTACTGAGTTTTTTGTAGTTTAAACAACACATAACATGGCTGGAACATCTTTAAAAATATTCTTTTTCAAGGTTGCTACTTACTTCCTTGAGACAGATTATTCTTGGAACTATAATTACTGGGTCAACAAGGGGCATGGGGTTTCCAAGATTCTTGATATTTTATGCCAGATTGCTTTCTAGAAAGGCTGAACTGTGTAACTGGTTATATAAATGCATGTGCGTGCGCGTGTGCGCACGCACGCCAGCTGCAGTGGCTCAGTGGCAGGATCACTTGAGTTCAAGACCAGCCCAGGCAACACAGGGAGACCCGGTCTCTACCAAAAAAATTTAAAAATTAAAAAATTAGCCAGGCATGGTATATGCACCTGTGATTTCAGCTATTCAGGAGACCGAAGTGGGAGGATCACTTGGACACAGGAGGACAGGGCTGCAGTGAACCGTGATTGTAGTCACTGCACTCCAGCCTGGATGACAGAGTAAGACCCCATCTCAATAAAAAAAACCCCACTACTTTTCTAATTTAGAAGCTCATAAAGGGTATTCATTTTTTTCTTTATTAATTTTTTATTTAAAAAATTGGGGTGATACATAGTATGTATATATGGGGTACACAAGATGTTTTGATACAGGTATGCCATGTGAAATAAGCGCATCATGGAGAATGGGGTATCCATCCCCTCAAGCGTTTATCCTTTGAGTTACAAACAATCCGGTTACACTCTTTAAGTTATTTAAAAATATACAAATAAGTTATTGGCTATAGTCACCATATTGTGCTATCAATAGGTCTTATTCATTCTTTCTATTTTTTTTTTTGTACCCATTAACCATCCCCCTTACCCCCAACTACTCATCTCAGCCTCTGGTAACCATCCTTCTACTCTCTATGCACATGAGTTCCGTTGTTTTGATTTTTAGATCCCGTAAATACGTGAGAACATGTGATGTTCGTCTTTCTGTGCCTGGCTTACTTCACTTAACATAATGATCTCCAGTTCCATCCATGTTGGTGCACTATTCATATTTTTAATTGTTAGTGAACTTGAACATGTTTTTTATGTTTGTTAGTCATTAATATCTTTTCTACTCTAAGGTACCTTTTCATTTATTTTGCCTAGTGTTGAATTAGGATTTTAACATGGTTGAGATCAATTTGTGAGCTTTTTATTTATTAAGGATATCAATCTGTAGCTGTCATATTCATTGCAAATATTTCCCCTAATTTTTCCTTTTAATTTTTGGCAAATGATGTATTTGGAAGGACAAAATCATCTTTACATAATATTAATAACTATCATGTACTGAATACTTACCATGTGCTGGGCATTGAACAAAACTTTGTACGTGGATTACCTTATCATTTAATCTTTGCCATATTCTTAGTGGAATGCAGCATTTCCTCATAAGATTATATAGTTAGTGTCTTATTCCATTTTGTGTTGCTATAGCAGAATGCCACAGACTAGGTAATTTATAAAGAAAAGAAATTTGTTTGGCTTATGGTTCTGGAGGTTGGGAAGCCCAAGAGAATGGTGCCAATGTCTGGCAAGGGCCTTCCTGCTGTGTCATCCCATGGTGGAAGGTAGAAGGACAAGAGACTATAAGAGTGAGCCAGAGGCAAGAGGGGCCCAGACTCACTTTTACCAGGAAACTACTCCGTCAGTAATGGCATTAATCTATTTATGAAGGCAAAACTGTCAAGGCCTAATTACCTCTAAACAGTCTCACCTCACAATGGCAATTAAATTTAAACGTGAGTTTTGGAGGGGACATTCAAAATCAGTAAGTGAATGAGAAGGGATGTGAATGGATGAACAAAGTCATGTTATAATTTAGAATTTTGAAATATGCTTGCTTTGTTGTAAGAAGAGCTTTTAAGCTAGCCAATGCTATTATGTTCTTTACGTTTTGAGTGGCAATGCAGTCATTAAAAAGGTTTCAAAAGAAACCAACCAGGTGCGGTTTAACCAGCTGGACACCTGTAACCCCAGCACTTTGGGAGGCCAAGGCAGGCAGATCACTTGAGGCCAGGAGTTTGAGACTGGCCTGGCCAACATGGCGAAACCCTGTCTCTACTAAAAATACATAAATTAGACAGGCGTGATGGTGTGCGCCTATAACCCTAGATACTCAGCAGACTGAGGCACAAGAATTGCTTGAACCCAGGAGGTGGAGGTTGCAGTGAGCTGAGATTGCCCCAGGCTGGGTGACAGAGCGAGACTCTATCCTGAAAAACAAACGAACAAACACAAAACCTGACCAAACAAACAAAAAACATTATGTATGCTCCCACATTTTTTGTATGCAGATAAAAGTAAATATGAATATATATCTTCTCTCCCTCTCTGCTTATTTTACACAAAGAGTTAAGACCAGTCAGTTTAGGTTATTTGCTTTTGCAAGACTTGGCTACTTCTTTAGTGTGAAGTATCTTACAAAGTGCATCTCTGATTAAATTAATTATCTCTCATCTTGGAGGGATTCACCATGCAGAGAGTTCAATTTGTTTAGATGGTAATTTCATATTGAAATCGATTTTGGGCCAAAGTCCAGCACTGCCAAGTCTTATGTAACCAGCAGAAGCTGAGCTTTCAACCAGCTGCCATATGTTATGAGGAACAAAGCCAGAGGACCAGTGCAGATGGTTCTCGAGAAATAAGTTATCACTCTCAAAGTCTCTAGAAAGACATATTATCAAAAGGTTATTATGTGTGGCATGCTTCTTAAGAAAACACCACATTTCCCTTCCTAGAGTGATTAGTAAAATATATAGCAAAATAGTTCATTTAAGGTGTTCTCTGGAATGGTTTGGCTTCGTATTCCTTGAGGGTAAAGCTCAGGAGGACTCTAGAGACTAATGGAGGACAAGGGCTGGAGAAGTGTTTGTGTTATCACTAAGTAAGACTTATAGAAAGGATCTGTGCCCATCTTGAAGCCACTCATCTAGCGCTTACTGATTTTGGTTCGTCTTTATTTCCCACCCTCTCCAGGTACTGGCGGAGGACATTGGGCATGCAAGTCCGCTATGTTCACCATGAAGACTATCAGTTCTGTTATTCCTTCCGGGGCAGGCCTGGGCACAAACCCTCCATCCTCATGCTCCATGGATTCTCTGCCCACAAGGATATGTGGCTCAGTGTGGTCAAGGTGCAGTTCTCAATTCTTTTCTCTCATAAGAAAAGGGAGTTGGGTGCAGTGGCTCATGCCTGTAATCCCACACTTTGGGAGGCTGAGGTAGGAGGATTGCTTGAGTCCAGGAGTTCAAAACTAGCCTGGACAACATAAAGAAACCCTGTCTGTACAAAAAGTGAAAAATTAGCCAGGTGTGGTGGTGCGTGCCTGTAGTTCCGGCTACTCAGGAGGCTGAGGTGGGAAGATTGCTTGAGCCTTGGGGGGTCAAGGCTTCAGTGAGCCATGATCATGCCACTGCATTTAGCCTGGGCAACAGAATAAGACTGTCTCAAAAAAAAAGGAAAGAAGAAAAGGGTTTCCACTAGGACATGATGTCATCGACAATGGTAGAAAGCAAAGGGAACTCAGAACTGTGGTGGTTCAAGTCATATTAGAACTAATGCAGTGTGGTCAGGCATAGTGGCTCACACCTGTAATCCCAGCACTTTGGGGAGGCCAAGGTGGGCAGATGACTTGAGCCCAGGAGTTTGAGACCAGCCTGGGCAACACAGGGAGACTCCGTCTCTACAAAAAATACAAAAAAAAAAAAAAAAAAAAAAAATTGGCCAGGCATGGTGGCATGCACCTGTAGTCCCAGCTACTTTGGAGGCTGAGATGGGAGAATCACCTGAGCCTGGGAAGTCAAGGCTGCAGTGAACCAAGATTGTGCTATACCGCACTCCAGCCTGGGCGACAGGAGTGAGACCCTATCTCAAAACAAACTAACAAACTAATGCAATATATTACTCATTCTTTTGTCAGAAAAAAATTATTGAGTTGAATATGATATATAAAACCTATGGCTTAGAAATCTTTTTACCTCATGGATATTTCTTTGGGGAGGCTTCTGACACAGCTGCATCTCAGAACTGCTGTGAATTCAGAGTTGGGCTTTTAAAAGTCTTTTCTTGTACTCCCAAGTTTCTTCTCTTCCTTCCCCTCCATCTTCTTCCTTCACTCCTTCTTTTCCTTTCCTTCCCACTCCCTCTTCTGCGTCTGCTTTTTTCTTTTCCTTTGCCATTTAGAGAAGCAGTCTTGATCTGGCAGCTCTCTGGAAGAGTTGTCCGAGTTCACTTTTTGTCTTGGTTTGCTTGGGTGTGGCAACTTGCTGCCCTTGGTAAGAGTGATCAGGTGTGAAGGTTGGGGCTGGCAGAAGTCTTGGGCAGGAAGCATCCCTGGCTCCCACCTCAAGCAAGACCATACCTGAGAGATCCCAAGTATCATCTACACCAGGAGGTAAAGACTCACACACCCTCTAGTTAGTTGTGTTCTTATTTCCAAATTCCACTGTGAGGACAGTCATCTTCATGCCTTGATGAACTTCCTGTCCCCTCCTCAGATAAGCATCTTTCTTATAACTGGATGTTTGTTTGTTGGTAACTTATGTTTCTCAGTTTCCTGGTTAAAAGTGGTACATATCTAAATGGAAGAAGGTGTTTTAGGATAATAATAATTTCGAGAATTAGACCTTAAAGTAAAAAGAAACCAAGCAAACCAGAATCAGGGTGATCAGACGTGGTTCTTGGGGAAAACATTGCTCCTGTTGGCTCTGGAGCTGGCTAGGATATGAGAGAACAGAACCATCCCTTGCATTTCCAAGTCAGCAGCTGCATGGCTGGAGTAAGTGTGGAAGGGGTGAGGGAAAGATGAGGTAGTATGTGTCAACTGGTGTGAAGAAAAAGCAAGAGACTTAAGCCTACTGCCCCGACTTTGTCCCCTTTTTACAGGCATCTCCTGAGCTTGCTTCCATTTATATATTAGTCTTTGTGGGCCTCTGCTCCTGATGAGGCTACTGGCAATGCTTATTCACATTACTGGGGTAAAACACTGAGTGGCCAAGACCCATACATCCCCAGGGATGACTGTCTGGGTCACTGTACATGGGGCAACCTCCCAAGAAAATGGGGAGACATGTTTTGCACACCACATGCTGACTCTCCAGGTCTGTGTGTCCTCAGTTCCTTCCAAAGAACCTGCACTTGGTCTGCGTGGACATGCCAGGACATGAGGGCACCACCCGCTCCTCCCTGGATGATCTGTCCATAGATGGGCAAGTCAAGAGGATACACCAGGTAAGCAGGAGGCTCTACCAAAGTTTGCCCAGACTGTCTTAGCCGCCATTGCATGTCCAAGTCTGGAGAGCAGGGAAGGGAGTCCCGTGCTACCTCATGACCAGTCTCTAGTACATTCTGTCTACAAGTGATGGCAAGCCAAATGGCAACCTGATGATATCTCCGGTTGGCAGTGGAGGGCCAGGGCTTATTACAGACTGTTCACCTCTAAGTCTATTGCAGTTGTTTGTAACTAAATACAATCTGAGCATTTTCTTAACTCTTTGAAAAGGGGTTTAGAATTTCTTAAAACCAGTTCCCTTCCTAGGGATCTCTTTTTCTGCTTACCAGCTATATGATAACAGTAATAGCCCCTCTGCCTAGCTGGGGAGGGTGTTCTTCACATTGTAACCTACTTTAGCATCTATTGCTAGCACCTATTTTAGAATCTATCTCTAGCCTTCTCTGGCTAAGCTTTCAAGATCATAGGAGTTTAAGAGCCATTTCAGAATGGGGTAGCCTGTAAGTTTCAGGTTGACCTTAAGTATTTTCCCCCAAATGAGGATATTTAATATCTGCCTCCTCCATTAAGCTGTTTTTTAAATTAGGTCAGGAACCTTGTCTTTTTAGCTCTTTGCTGTGTTTTCAGCATCTAATCATAGTTTCCTGTACATAATAGATATCCAATAAATATTTTTTAGAATGGTGGGTAGTTGGGTGGATGGCTGATTGGATGATTGGATGGATGGATGGATGGATGGTTGGATGGATGGATGGTTGAATAGACAAATGAATGGGTAGTTATATGAATGGATGGTCAGATGGATGAGAAGATCTTTAAATTAGGGCAGGAGCCCTCAAGTTACAGCCCATGAGCTATGTTTAGCTTATACCTATTCTTGTAAACTAAATTTTATTGGAACAAAGCCACATTCATTCTTTTATTTAATACATATTGCCTTTGACTGCTTTTGTCTGCAACAGCAGAGTTGAATAGTTGCAACAGATCATATGGCTCTCAAAGCAGAAAATATTTACTCTCTGGACCTTTATAGAAAACTTCATCAGCCTGGGCAATATGATGAAACCTCATCTCTACAAAAAAAAATAGCCAGATGTGGTGGTACATGCCTGTAGTTCTAGCTACTCGAAAGACTGAGATGGGAGGATCACCTGAGCCCCAGAGGTCAAGGCTGCACTGAGCCATGATCACGCCACTGCACTGCAACCTGGGTGACAGAGTGAGACCCTATCTCAGAAAAAAAGAAAAGAAGGAAAAGTTTGCTGACCCATTAATTAGCAGAATCCCTGTTGATTTTATATTTATAAATGACCTCTCAATCTCTTGTGCCAGATAAAGAGAATGCCATGCATGCCACAGGGCTCATCTTATAACGGATCCAGTAGAGTTTCAGACTCTCTTTAAACAGTAGTCATTTTCAGTTGTCCATAGGAAGTCCAGGGGTCTTCTATGCTGTAATCACCATTGCCATTGTCTACAGCTGTATAACCAAGCCGCTTTCTCATTTCCCTTCCTAGTTTGTAGAATGCCTGAAGCTGAACAAAAAACCTTTCCACCTGGTAGGCACCTCCATGGGTGGCCAGGTGGCTGGGGTGTATGCTGCTTACTACCCATCAGATGTCTCCAGCCTGTGTCTTGTGTGTCCTGCTGGTAAGTTATGAGGCTGAAACATCCCTCCGCTGGGATGAATCCCTGAGGAAACAAGTAGCTAGTGTCTGCTATGACTGTTTTTTAGAATCATCTTTTTGATGTATGCTTGAGAGATATGCAGTGTTTTACTGATAACTCTAACCAACCAATAGTTATATAATCATAATCATAACCAGACTGATTTTGAAAATATAGAGCCAGCCTTGTTACACCAAGAATTTGAGGTGGGGCCAGGCACAGTGGCTCATGCCTGTAAACCTTTAGGAAAAAAAAAAAAAAAAAAAACGGAATTTGAGGTGGTTGATTAAAATGTATATAGTGCTTTGCAGCACATACTTTGAAATATAATGTTACTATTAACATCCAACATTTATTGGGCTCTTACGACCTAAGCTGTTTATATGAATTTAATTCTTGCAGTAGCCCTGAGAGGTAAAGGTACTATAATTATGCCCCTCCCCTTTTTTGGTAAAAATTGAGAGATGTTTATTTATTATAATAAGATCTTTAAAAAAATCAAACTTTAGTTCCTCTGTTATTACATGTACATATGTCAATGTGAAGTGTAACATGTTCTTAGATATTACCATTTGAAGTTGGATTTCTGAATTTATTTTTCTTCTGTAAGTCTTCAGACTTGTATTTATAATATATAATAGATAAAAATCATGTTTTCTCTCTTTCTCCTCTATCTCCCTCTCTCCCTCTCTCTCCTCTCTTCTTTTTTTTTTGAGACAGAGTCTGTTGCCCAGACTGGAGTGCAGTGGCGCGATCACGGCTCACTGCAGCCTTGACCTCCCAGGTTCAAGCAATTCTTGTGCCTCAGCCACTCAAGTAGCTGAGATTACAGGCGTGTGCCACCATGCCCAGTTAACTTTTTGTCTTTTCAGCAGAGGTGGGGTTTTGCAATGTTGGCCAGGCAAATTTGAATCCTGTTGGCCAGGATCCTGTTGGCCTGAATCACTTGAACTCCTGACCTCAAGTGATCTGCCTGCCTCCACCTCCCAAAGTGCTGGGAATAGGCATGAGCCACTGCACCCAGCCTCTCTCTCCCTCTCCCTTTGGTGCTTTATTGGGGTATTATTTATACATAGTAAATTATCCAAATTAAATGCACATCTCAATGACATTTTACATATGCAGTTACCATCCAGGTCAAGATATTATGCCTATTTTATAAATGGGAACATTGAGGCACAAAGAAATTACATTAGTGCCAGAACCACAATAGGAACAGAGCCCAGGCTGCCTGACTCCAGAACCCAAGCTGTAATGTTTGGAAGTCCTTGCATATTTACTACCTCCTTTTTATGACTCATATCTTCTACTTCCTCTGTATGATTCAACTAGAATCCAGCCATGAATTGAACATTTAATGACTTTTACTGAAACTTAACTAAATTGACCTTTAAAATCCTTCTGCCACTCTGAAAGCTAATCATTTTTGATATGTTAAGGACATTGAAATTGAAGAGAAGACACTAAAGAGTCTTCTCTTTTTTTCAAGTATCATATCTGAAATAATTTGATCTTATAATAATAAGTTTGAGAATTGAAGGAACAGCATCCATGCAAGGTTTTTAGATTTTAAATCACTTACAGGAGGTAAAATCTAACTGACTTTTTCAAGTATAAGTTCATTTGCTCAGAGAAAAAATTTACATCCGAATTTCAATTGGAAATTTAAAATTAAGTTTGTATGTGAAAACTAAAAAGTAGAAATAAATTCAAGATTATATTCTACCAAGAGTTTTAAAATAAACTTTCTAAAAATGTTGAAATAATTGTAAATTTACAGAAAAGTTGCAGAGAGAGTATAGAGAGCCCCATATAACCTTTACTCAGTTTCCCCATTAATAGCTCATATTACCACAGTAAATTTGTCACAACTAAGAAACCAACATTAGTATATTACTGGTAACTAAATTCCAGGCTTTATTTGGATTTCATTTAGTTTTTCAAATAATGTCCTTTTTCTGTTCTGGGATCCAGTCCAGGATACCAAGTGACATCTAACCTAGGTTTAGTTTTGAAGAGAGAGGAAATAGATAATGTCATCTGCTTCATGGCGTCATGAAAGCCATACATCATACTCATGTTAGATTTAAAGGATTTGCTGGACATAGATTTATAAAGTGTGGATTTCTGCATCACAATCAATATTATTGATGCTACTGCTCTTTGCTAGATTTTGCTGGGCGAGAAGCTCACACCTGTAAACCCAAAAGTTTGGGAGGCTGAGAGGGGAGGATTGCTTGAGGCCAGGAGTTCAAAACCAGCCTAGGGGAGACCCCCATCTCTACAAAAATATAAAATTAAAAAAAAAAAAGTGTAACATGCACACGTATGTTTATTGCAGCACTATTCACAATAGCAAAGACTTGGAACCAACCCAAATGCCCATCAATGATAAACTGGATAAAGAAAATGTGGCACATATACACCATGGAATACTATGTAGCCATAAAAAAGAATGATTTCATGTCCTTTGCAAGGACATGGATGAAGCTGGAAGCATCATTCTCAGCAGACTAATACAGGAACAGAAAACCAAACACCACATGTTCTCACTCATAAGTGGGAGCTGAACAATGAGAACACAGGGACACAGAAAGGGGAACATCACACACCGGGGCCTGTCAGAGTGTGGGGGTCACTGGAAGGGAGAGCGTTAGGACAAATGCCAAATGCATGTGGGGCTTAAAACCTAGATGACAGGTTGATAGGTGCAGCAAACCACCATGTCACATGTATTCCTGTGTAACAGACCTGCATGTTCTGCACATGTATTCCAGAACAAAGTAAAAAAATTAAAAAATTAAAAAATAAAACTAATTATTTGGCTAAGCTAAATGCCTAGAAATTTGTTCCATGCTGGAAGTGAAAATTAGTTTTGCCCTCTTGCATACATAGCATCAGCTTCTGTGGACTCTCATGTCATGCCCTGAGGTGATGGGAGATAATGAGAAATCTCAATTTTGCTCTCCTAGAGGAAGAGCAACTGTGGAGAAGGCAGCAGGGTTGCTGCCCTAAAGCAAGGGACAGCTCGGAAGCCTCCCAGTCCCCCTGTGTTTTGTCATTGACCCCAAATGAGAGAGTACCATGTGGGTCCAGGCCAAGGGAAGGAGTGTCATTCATGCCAGCCCTATGTTTTCTTCCGGTCATGTATTTCCTCACATTTTCTGTCAACAATCAAATGTAATCAGGCAAGTTGTCTTCTAGGCTAACCCTCCTTAAATTCTATCATACATATGAATCCCCTGGCAACTTGTGAGAATGCAAATTCTGGTTCAAGAGGGCCAGGGAGGGGCAGCATCTGCATTTCTTGTGGGCTTTTGATGCTCCTGGTCCATGGACCACAGTGTGAGTAACCAGTCCCTGAAATATGTGGAAGGATTTTTTTGTGTGTTTCTCAGTGTGGTTTTGATTTGAGCAAGGATGGCAGTACCAACAAAAAAGAAATCTACTCATGAAATAAACCTGAAATATATTAACTCTGGGCTGCTATTGGAAGTTCCCTATATAAAATGGGGGTTGGTAAGAAGGTAGATGTATCATCAAGCCATTTGGGTTTGAATCCCACAGGCCTGCAGTACTCAACTGACAATCAATTCGTACAACGGCTCAAAGAACTGCAGGACTCTGCCGCTGTGGAGAAGATTCCCTTGATCCCATCTACCCCAGAAGAGATGAGTGAAATGCTTCAGCTCTGCTCCTATGTCCGCTTCAAGGTGCCCCAGCAGGTAACGTGGTTGCAGCAGCGACACAACTACCCTCCCCAGAGGCCCAGGGGCGAGTACCAGCTCCCTGCACGTATTCCCTCCTTCACCTACTCATTGACTCCTTGTCCTCTTCTGTATATATTTAACAAGTGTCTGTGCAGTGCCTGCAACACTTCGGGCACTGTGCCAGCACAGTGGTCAATACAGACAAGAAGGTCCGTGGACAGACACGGTCCAGTGCGGGGAGGCAGACAATAACAAGTAAACAATGAATTACCAGTGGTCATGAGTTTTATAGCGGAAATGAAGATGGTGTAGTGATTGAATACAGGGAGGCAGGGGTGGCTTTGATAAGCCTCTTTGAGGGACAGCATATGCAGAGGTGGAAAAACATGCATATTCAAGACAAAGGAGGCTGGGGTAGCTGGAGCTCCAAGAATAAGAGAACGGTCAAGATGGAGTTAGAAAGGGAGGCAGGGGCTAAATCAGAGATACTCAATTAAAAAAAATCTTAGGACCCCGTATACTCTTTTTTTTTTTTTTTTTTTTTTTGAATGGAGCCTTGCTCTGTTGCCTAGGCTAGAGTGCAGTGGCATGATCTCGGCAAACTGCAACCTCCATCTCCCAGGTTTAAGTGATTCTTCTGCCTCAGCCTCTTGAGTAGCTTGGATTACAGGTGTCCGCCACCATGCCTGGCTAATTTTTTTATTTTTAGTAGAGATGGGGTTTCACCAAGTTGGTCAGGCTGGTCTCAAACTCCTGACCTCGTGATCTGTACACCTTGGCCTCCCAAAGTGCTGGGATTACAGGTGTGAGCCACTGTGCCTGGCTAGGACCCCTTATACTCTTTTTTTTTAAAAATATACTTTAAGTTCTAGGGTGCATGGGCACAGCATGCAGGTTTGATATGTAAGTATGCATGTGCCATGTTGGTGTGCTGCACCCATCAACTCATAATTTACATTAGGTATTTCTCCTAATGCTATCCCACCCCCAGCCCCCCACCCCCCGACAGGCCTCATTGTGTGATGTTCCCTGCCCTGTATCCAAGTGTTCTCATTGTTCACTTCCCACCTATGAGTGAGAACATGGTGTTTGGTTTTCTGTCCTTGTGACAGTTTGCTGAGAATAATGGTTTCCAGCTTCATCCATGTCCCTGCAAAGGACATGAACTCATCCTTTTTATGGCTACATAGTATTCCATGATATATATGTACCACATTTTCTTAATCCAGTCTATCATTGATGGACATTTGGGTTGGTTCCAGGTCTTTGCTATTGTGAATAGTGCTGCAATAAACATAATATGTGCATGTGTCTTTATAGTAGCATGATTTATAATCCTTTGGGTATATACCTAATAATGGGATTGCTGAGTCAAATGGCATTTCTAATTCTAGATCCTTGAGGAATTGCTATGCTGTCTTCCACAATGGTTGAACTAATTTACACTCCCACCAACAGTGTAAAAGCATTCCTATTTCTCCACATCCTCTCCAGCTTCTGTTGTTTCCTGACCTTTTAATGATGGCCATTCTAACTGGTGTGAGATAGTATCTCATTGTGGTTTTGATTTGCATTTCTCTGATGACCAGTGATGATGAGCATTTTTTCATGTGTCTGTTGGCTGCATAGATGTCTTCTTTTGAGAAGTGTCTGTTCATATCCTTTGCCCACTTTTTGATGGGGTTGTTTTTTTCTTATAAATTTGTTTAAGTTCTTTGTAGATTCTGGATATTAGCCCTTTGTCAGATGGGTAGATAGCAAACATTTTCTCCCATTCTGTAGGTTGCCTGTTCACTCTGATGGCAGTTTCTTTTGCTGTGCAGAAGCTCTTTAGTTTAATTAGATCCCATTTGTCTATTTTGGCTTTTGTTGCCATTGCTTTTGGTTTAGTCATGAAGTCCTTGCCCATGCCTATGTCCTGAATGGTATTGCCT
>NW_012106141.1:5206066-5209522 GCF_000951045.1 Mandrillus leucophaeus | reverse complement strand
GGGTTTCACCGTGTTAGCCAGGATGGTCTCGATCTCCTGACCTCGTGATCCGCCTGTCTCGGCCTCCCACAGTGCTGGGATTACAGGCTTGAGCCACCGCGCCCGGCCGGGACTTTGTCTTAATTGCCTGTTCTATCCCCAGACTTTAGCACAGTGCTTGCATGAAGTAGCTCTTAGGTATAGACTGGATGGATTGATGGATGAGAGGATGCCTGGATGGATTGATGGATGAGAGGATGCCTGGATGATGCAAGAATGGAAAATGGATGGGTGGGTAGATGCAGGATAGATTTTTGCATGAATTGATTCATGTGCCAGTGCACACATGATTTAGGTCTGCAGGATGGATAGATGGCTGAATGGTTAGGTGGACAGATGGGAGGGTATCTGGTTAATGCAGAGATGAAGGTTGGATGGATTGGTGAATGCAGGATAGATAGGTAGACAAATGCATATGTGGTTCAGGATGGATGGCTGGATTGAGCAAAGGTGGAAGATGGATGGATACAAGATGAATAGATATGTGGGTACAGGATGGACAGCTGAACGAAGAAAATGTCTGATGCTGAGCACAATGTTGTTATTCAATAAATTGTCATTGTCCTCATGTCCAGGCTGAATGAGTTAGAGTCTAGTGATGCTCCAGAGGATTGGTTTAGTCCATAGCAGCCATGGCTGGGTCTTCCCCACTTTCAGTCAGTGCACAGGACTCCTGAGAGAGTGCATTTAAAGGGTTCAGACCTGTTTGCGGGTAGAGGAGAGGAGTAGAGGAGTACAGCCACTAAGGTGAACCCTGTACTCTACCTCAGAAGTCCTGAGGCAGGAGGAAGAGAAGGATTGCATTCCTTCCAGCCACCACTACCTTTTTTGGTCAGTAGCCCAGGTCCGATATGTGGCCTGTCCACATTGGCTGCAGCCCTCACCAGCCCTCAGCAGGGAAGGCAAAGACAGTGTCAAATGATAAACAAAGGACTGTTGAACCCTCCCCAGTGGGACTGTGGAACCCTCCCCAGAATCTTCTCAGTAGTTTATTTCTTCATTGTTTAATAGACCTATCATTCCCAGTGGCTTAATTTTTTTTAATGGAACTCATTCTGCATTTGGATATTACTAGCTAATTACTTGATATTGTGGTCATCCTCATTATGTCTTTTTTTTTTTTTTTTGAGATGGAGTCTTGCTGTGTCACCCAGGCTGGAGTGCAGTGGCACAATCTCAGCTCACTGCAACCTCCACCTCCCGGGTTCAAGTGATTCTCCTGCCTCAGCCTCCCGAGTAGATGGGATTATAGACATGCACCACCACATCTGGCTAGTTTTTATCTTTTTAGTAGAGATGGGGGTTTCACCATGTTGGCCAGGCTGGTCTCAAACTCCTGGCCTCAAGTGATTTGCCTGCCTTGGCCTCCCGAAGTGCTGGGATTACAGGAATGAGCCACCATGCCCGGCCCATCCTGATTACATCTTAAGTGAAGCAGAGAATCTCTCAAGCTAAAGTTGCTGTCAGGTCATCTCAGGTGTCTTTAACATGCTGTAGGGCACCTCCGGCTTCACTATATTACCCAAGTTCCTTTATAATAATAATTAAAAAAGAAAAGCTTCTTGGAAGCCTAACTCCCCATTAGACTATATGCTGCATCATGGGAATTCAGAGGACCAGGCTCTAAAGACCTTGACAGTGCGATAAATTGCTGGACCTCATTCCCATTTATTGTCGCAGAGCTGTGAGATGCCTGAGGAAATGAGTCTTCCCTTGCTCTCTAACTTTGGGTTATTTATCCTTAGATCCTGCAAGGCCTTGTCGATGTCCGCATCCCTCATAACAACTTCTACCGAAAGCGTAAGTAGCCCTACTTTCAGCTTGGAGCTTGTTACAGGTGAAGCTCTGTGGATGGATGGCTTTTATTTCTTAAATCTCTGACACTTTGAATGTCTCCTTGGGCCCCTGAAGAGAGGAAGTGGTGGCCTGGACCTAGTGACTATCCCTTGATTCCGCGCTGATGCCACAGGCACAGTCCAGCACATGCTAACTTTGTTTTCCTTTTCTGACAAGTGTTTTTGGAAATCGTCAGTGAGAAGTCCAGATACTCCCTCCATCAGAACATGGACAAGATCAAGGTTCCGACGCAGATCATCTGGGGGAAACAAGACCAGGTATGTAACACATCCCTGCGGTGGTCTGTGCTGGTCACCAGGGCCTCTGAGGAAAAACGACCTTGAGGAAGAACAAGTGATTATTTATGGAGTGAGCTGATCGCTGCTGTCAAGAAAGGGGGAAGGCACCTGTGTTGGGTGCCGGTGTTGACAGTGGGCAGGGTTCTGGGAGTTGAGAGAAACAACATTTGGTTTGGTAAAAGGAAAGGCAATTTTAAATCATTTTTAAAAAACATTTTTATCAAAGCCATGTAGTCACATGGTATAAAAAATCTTCAGGCCGGGCGTGGTGGCTCATGCCTGTAATCCCAGTACTTTGGGAGGCCGAGGTAGGTGGATCACAAGGTCAGGAGATCGAGACCATCCTGGCTAACATGGTGAAACCCCATCTCTACTAAAAAAAAAATTTAAAAATTAGCCAGGCTTGGTGGCGGGCACCTGTAATCCCAGCTACTCAGGAGGTTGAGGCAGGAGAATGGTGTAAACCCAGGAGGTGGAGCTTGCAGTGAGCCGAGATCACGCCACTGCACTCCAGCCTGAGTGAGTAACTCTGACCTTGTAGTATAAAAGCAGCCATGGGCAGTATGTAAACAAATGGCATGGCTGTATTCCAGTGAACCTTTACTTATAAAAACAGGCAGCGAGCCATTGTTTGCCTACTCCTATTCTAAGCACACATATACTGTATATATATGCATACCTATACATATCTAAGCTTTCAAACATACTAGATACATTGGCATCTAAGATGCATGTTTGAAAGCTTAGATATATATAGTTATGCATATAAGATTATACGTGTGTGTACATATATATGATATTCATATATATATATATATAAAAGAAGTACATATCTTGGAAATCATTTCATGTCAGCACAAACAGATTTATTCCATTTTTAAAAAATATTTTATTTTGAAATAACTTCAAACTTATAGAAAATTTGAAAGAAGGCCGGGCATGGTGGCTTACACCTATAATGCCAGCACTTTGGGAGGCTAAGGCAGGAGGATCGCTTGAGCCCAGGAGTTCGAGACCAACCTGGGCAACATAGTGAGATCCCATCTCTATAAAAAATAAATTTTTTAAAAAGTAGCCAAGCATGGTGGTATGCACCTGTAGTCTCAGGTGAGGCAGGAGGATCACTTGAGTCCAGGATATGGACGTGGCAGTGAGCCATGATTGCTTCACTGCACACCAGCCTGGGTCACAGGACAGGATCCTATCTCAAAAAAATAAAAGTAAAATACAGAGTATACCTGCATACCTTTTACCTAAATGCATCAATTTTTATTTTTTTATT
>NW_012106141.1:5205410-5206016 GCF_000951045.1 Mandrillus leucophaeus | reverse complement strand
ATTCAGTATGATATTGGCTGTGGGTTTGTCATAAATAGCTCTTATTATTTTGAGATATATTCCATCAATACCTAGTTTATTGAGAGTTTTTAGCATTAAGGGCTGTTGAATTTTGTCAAAGGCGTTTTCTGCAACTATTGTGATAATCATGTGGTTTTTGTCATTGGTTCTGTTTATGTGATGGATTACATTTATTGATTTGTATATGTTGAACCAGCCTTGCATCCCAGGAATGAAGCCAACTTGATCGTGGCAGATAAGCTTTTTGATATGCTGCTGGATTCGGTTTGCCAGTATTTTACTGAGGATTTTCACATTGATATTCATCAGGAATGTTGGTCTAAAACTATCTTTTTTTGTTGTGCCTCTGACAGGCTTTGACATCAGAATGATGCTGGCCTCATAAAATGAGTTAGGGAAGATTCACCCTTTTTCTATTGATTGGAAAAGTTTCAGAAGGAATGGTAACAGCTCCTCTTTGTACCTCTGGTAGAATTTGGCTGTGAATCCATCTGGTCCTGGACTTTTTTTGCTTGGTAGGCTATTAATTATTGCCTCAATTTCAGAGCCCGTTATTGGTCTATTCAGAGATTCAACTTCTTCCTG
>NW_012106141.1:5199020-5199435 GCF_000951045.1 Mandrillus leucophaeus | reverse complement strand
TGCTTTCCATTTGTTTGGTAGATCTTCCTCCATCCCTTTATTTTGAGCCTATGTGTGTCTCTGCATGTGAGATGGGTCTCCTGAATACAGCACACCGATGGGTCTTGTCCAATTTGCCAGTCTGTGTCTTTGTCCAATTTGCCAGTCTGTGTTTTTTAATTGGGGCATTTAGCCCATTTACATTTAAGGTTAATATTGCTATGTGTGAATTTGATCCTGTCATTATGATATTAGCTGGTTATTTTGCCCGTTAATTGATGCAGTTTCTTCATAGTGTCGATGATCTTTACAATTTGGCATGTTTCTGCAGTGGCTGGTACCAATTGTTCCTTTCCATGTTTAGTGCTTCCTTTAGGAGCTCTTGTAAGGCAGGCCTGGTGGTGACAAAATCTCTCAGCATTTGCTTGTCTGTAAA
>NW_012106141.1:5194514-5198970 GCF_000951045.1 Mandrillus leucophaeus | reverse complement strand
TATTTTTTAGTAGAGACGGGGTTTCACCGTGTTAGCCAGGATGGTCTCGATCTCCTGACCTCGTGATCCACCCGTCTCGGCCTCCCGAAGTGCTGGGATTACAGGCTTGAGCCACCGTGCCCAGCCAATGCATCAATTTTTAACTGGCAGGAGGTCACGCTGTGGCCACAAAGACCCACAAGTGCATGAATGGCCCAGGCAGGAGAGAGTAGGGAGGAGCAGCCAGGCTGTGCCCATGGCGTGTACACAGAGTAAGAGGTAATGGTGTCTTAGATGAGCCAGGCATGGTAAGGTTTCACAGTGTGGGTTTGTGGACGTGGAGAGGAGGGGATCTCATGTACTCTCTTCTGTAGCATCAAAGGACTGAAAGAAGCTTTGTTTGTGCCCTGGGCTATGCCAGCAGAGAGTCATTTGATCAGGAATCAGAGCCAGAGCAGTGAAGGCTTTCTGTTGTTCTAAAATCCCCAAAGGTGATTTGGGGCTCTCAGGAGCCAACAGGGAGAGGCCGTAACCCATCTTCGTGTGGAGACAGCACCGAAGCAAGGGTACTGGCCATGGAGTCTGAAAGTCTGTGTTACAGCCCTGTTTTTGTCCTTGGTCAGCCCATGACCTTGAGCAAGTAACTCAGCCCCTCTAAATTGAGGGTTTCTCTTCTAGTACTGGGGTTATTTTGAGGCTCAAATAAAATAATATGTATGCAAGTGATCTTCCAATTGCAAAAAAAAAAATGATTAGGTTAGCTGGTATTAGATTAGATTGCTCATGCCCTTTGCCTCTGTTGGTAGCCTCAATGCATGGTCTCGAATTTTTTCCCAGACTCAGAAGTCCATTTTGTTCCAGAAAAAGAGCCCGACATTCTATGGGCTTGCTATAAATACGATCAGATCCTTCATGTGTTTTGTGGACTGTCCCTGGGACAGAGGCCAAATAGCAGAGGCTTCAGGGAGTCTTCTATTTCACAGCCTTTTGCCTCCCAAGCTCACTGGCTCTTTTCCTGCTCTGTCATCAACATTTGGTGTCACAGCACCTGCCCCTACCAGGCCAAATTCAGCCTCCTTCTTCTTTGGATCCCTGTAGGCTGGCTGCTATACTGCACAGCTGCAGGGGGAGCCATGTGCATTGTCATTTATGTGAATGATGGATTTGGGCAGTATACAACCTGTACACCCAAACATGGCAGCCCTTCCTGAGAGGGTTTCTGCATGCTTCAGTTCAAGCATCACTCCTCTATGTTCAGTCCACCAAAGCGGGAGGGCCATCTAGAGACAGACAGGCTATTATTCTTTATGTCCCTTCTCCCTGCCAGCACCATACCTGGTATGCAGGAGACCCAGAGTACTCAGTGAGTGTGCAAACAAGCGAGAAATTGAGCCAACAAACCAACTAGTGAAGGGATAAACCCACCACCTGACTGACTACACATTTAATCCAGTTAACAGGCATTTATTGAGCATCTAGTATGTGCCTAACACTGTATTAGGCCCTGAGGATACAGTAGGGACCAAGACAACCAGGATCCCTGCCCTCCAGCAGCTTATCATCTACCTACCCCTATAGTGCATAACAGGCCCAAGACAAGGGTGAGATGAGAGAGATGTGTCATGCAAGCGCAGGGTCAGATCTTATCTGTATTTATAATTTTGATGTTTTGTTCATCGTGTGTCTTTTTCCATTAATGTTTTTTAAATATACTGCACCAAAATATTTTTCTCTGAATTTATGAGTTTTTTGGCACTCAAATTTTGTGCCTTAGGTGAGTGCCTCACTTGCCTCACCCTAGTTTTAGCACTGGTGTGAAGCGATGCAGGAAAAGGTTTTGATTTTTGTTTTTTGTGAGGGTTTGTTTGTTTGTTTTGAGACTGGTTCTTGCTCTGTCACCCAGGCTAGAATGCAGTGGTGCAACCATAGCACACTGCAGCCTCAACCTCCTGAGCTCAAGCAATGCTCCCACCTCAGCCTCTCAAGGAGCTGGGACTACAGGCATGCGCCACCATACCCAGCTAATTTTTAATTTTTTTACAGAGATGAGGTCTTACTATGTTGCCCAGGCTGGTCTCGAACTCCTGGGTTCAAGAGATCTTCCCGCCTCGGCCTCCCAGAGTGCTGAGATTATAGATGTGAGCCACCATACCCAGCCCAGGAAAAAATTTTGACCATTTATATGAATAGTCTAGGAAATAGCTGATATGGTTCCCACAGATGTGTGTATCTCATCAGGGGCTGTTCAGTAGTTGCACATACCTCTGGGTAGCCGTGGGGAATAATGGATTTGTAATGCTAACCAGCAAACAATGCCAAAGCCAGCAGCTCATATGGGTATTTTTCCCTGTGAGTTGTGGTTTCTGATCTCTCTGCAGGATAGACACTCAGTTTTGGTTGGGCATGGTGGTGCATACCTGTCATCCCAGCTACCTGGGGGGTGCTGAGGTGGGAGGATCACTTGAGCCCGGGAGGTCAAGGCTGCAGTGAGCCATGATCCTGCCACTGCACTCCAGCCTGGGCAACAGAGCGAGACCCTGTCTCAAAAAAAACAAACAAAAAAAAGACACTCAGTTGGGACTTTCTACTTTTTCATGCTTTTTTCACTGGTTGACTACATCTGCGTTTCTTCTGGGTGTTTCCACAGTAGCTGGGTGTTATTCCTGCTCTGTGGGTTGCCATGGCAGCCTTAGCTGTGAGTGAGTGACATGGCAGAGGTTTCCATTTCCTTGGCTGGAATTAGCTGTTAAGCTCCCCATTAGCTGTTCCTTTTCCTGGTCCAGGGACACCTTGCAGTGCTCTGTTCCTTGACTGAGGCATCCTCTTACCTTAACTCCCCAGTGGGCAGAAAATCTTGGTTTTAATAGTTTGAGTTGGTGAGAATAGAGCAAAGACACAGAAGACGCTTGAGTTTGTTGGGGCTTTTGCTTTTGCTGTTAAGGATGGGGAGGAGGGGCCCTCTTGTCTGGGATGAATTGAAGGTAAAGGCAACAAAGAGAAGGAGAGTGAATGTGGATCCATTTCCGAGGGAGGATGTTGGGGAAAAAGATGGAGGTGGATTGGATAGTAGCCGGGGACCCAGAGGAAAATGAGAGGAAATGAGTTGTTTGGAAAGGGTCAGCCCTGGAAAAGTTCTGGCTTTCATGTTGGAAAAGCATTCCCCATATCCGCAGACGTTAGAGCCAGGAAACACACAGCTCTGGGGATCCCCAGAGGACCTTCAAAGAGATAACTCCAGCTGGGTGCTGTGGCTCACGCCTGTAATCCTAGCACTTTGGGAGGCTGGTGGATCACCTGAGGTCAGGAGTTCGAGACCAGCCTGGCCAACGTGGCGAAACCCCATCTCTACTAAAAATATAAAAATTAGCCAGGCATGATGGCAGGTGCCTATAATCCCAGCTACTGGGGAGGCTAAGGCAGAAGAATCGCTTGAACCTGGGAGGTGGAGGTTGCAGTGAGCTGAGATCGCGCCACTTCACTCCAGCCTGGGCGAAAGAATGAAACTCCATTTAAAAAAAAAAAAAAAAAAAGAGATGCCCCCAGCTTGTGATAATTAGCCTTCCCCTCTTGCATCCTTCCCATAGCTTGGGCTGCCCTAACCAGCCACAAGGCCAGCCTGATCAAGTCACTCACCTTAACACAGCCCGTGGCTCCCCATGGTCTGTGTGGCTGTAGGAGCAGTGCCCTCCTTTCTGCCCCTTCTCCCCACCATGCCACCTCCACTGCCCATGTGCTTGGTGTCTCAGCCGCCATGCTCCTTGGTGACCCTTGCACTCACCATGATCTCCCACCCTGTGCTGTTTCCACATCCATGAATGTTCCTCCCTTGTCCCCTCTCTGCTCTGCCAGGACTCAGGAATGAGGTCTTCCCTCGACCCTGCTCATCCCCTGTGCTCTCTGGCTTCCCCATCGTACTATAACCTCCTCAAGGGCAAGGAAAATGTGTTTTCTACCTCAGTATTGCTGACAGCAGCCCAACCCCTGACACAGAGTTGCAGAATAAAACAGGAGGCATCATGGTTACTTCCATTCAGAAAGCCACAAGCCCCAACACCAAAGGGACTTGGTCCTAAAATTCACATCCTCCTGCCCCACTGACCCCTGTCAGACCTTCGTGGAAGTTCTGTCCACGGAGTGCACATGTGGGTGTCTGAATCTTTGTGTATCATCCAGCTCCCTTTCTTGCCTGGCAGGTGCTGGATGTGTCTGGGGCAGACATGTTGGCCAAGTCAATTGCCAACTGCCAGGTGGAGCTTCTGGAAAACTGTGGGCACTCAGTAGTGATGGAGAGACCCAGGAAGACAGCCAAGCTCATAATCGACTTTTTAGCTTCTGTGCACAACACAGACAACAACAAGAAGCTGGACTGAGGCCCTGACTGCAGCCTGCATTCTGCACACAGCACCCGCTCCCATCCCCCAAGTCTGACGCGGCCACCACTCTCAGGGATCCTGCCCCAAATGCGGTCGGAGCGCCA
>NW_012106141.1:5190184-5193099 GCF_000951045.1 Mandrillus leucophaeus | reverse complement strand
AATTAGGCGCGACGGCGGGTGCCTGTATTCCCAGCTACTCTGGAGGCTGAGGCAGGAGAATCGCTTGAACCCAGGAGGCTGAGGTTGCCATGAGCCGAGATTGTGCCATTGCACTCCAGCCTGGGCAACAAGCGCAAAAGTCTATGTCAAAAAAAAAAAAAAAAATCATTCACTGGAAATTGTATATCAAAAACAAAAGGCAAGAGTCATCAAACTATTCTTTTTGACTCTCTTCTATAGGATTTAGGAGCCCTAAACTCCCCAGGAGTTTCACTCTTTCCAATTTTTTTTTTTTACAGAAAATCTACATCCAAGTCATTCTGGTAATAAGGTGAGATAAACTTTATAGTTTAAATTGGAATTCAGGACTGTGTTTGAATATTTTAGTTTACCAGAGAAGAATGGAACTTAGAGCTTAAAAACAAGAAGATATGAGAATATGACATCAAGCTGGGATGCAGCTAAAGCACTGCTCCGAGGGAAATTTATAGGCTTCAAAACATATATTAGAAGGGAAGATGCTAGGTGGAGTAGCTCACACCTGTAGTTCCAACACCTTGGAAGGCCAAGGCAGGAGGATTGCTTGAGCCCAGGAGTTTGAGACCAGCCTGGGCAGCATGGCAAGACCTCGTCTCTTATAAAATAAAAGAAAAGAAAAGAAAAAAAAGAAAAGAAAGAAAAAAGGAAAGAAAAATCAATAAATTAAGCATCTATCTCAAGAAATGAGAAAAGAAATAGTATCAAAGCCAGAGAAAAATAAAGGGAAGTAATACAGACAAAAGCAAAAATCAATGAAGTAGAAAAGAAAGTAGATATTAGACATTTTATTTGTTCCAATTTCCTATATTCACCAAGAATTCTGAGTATAGTGGGAGAGGGGTTCAGTGCTGGTGGGCCTAGGTGATGAGAGATGGTTTCCTCAGGGTCACTGAAGAAGCCCCAGACCTGGGATAAGCACCTCAGGTCAGAAACCATAGTGGATACAGGAATTCTTATGCTCTGGGTTGAATACCAGCTAAAGATGACATCAAAAGCCGTCCCTGAACTGTGCCCACCATGGGGTCATTCAGGCAGGGTGTGTGCCATCCATCCCAGCCCAGAAGGACAGTAGGCAGTTTCTGCAGCTGGACACAGCTTCCATCCCCTCTGCTGTCACCAGAAAGCACTTACTACAAATTGTGAGCAGAGGGTATGAAGGAGTCATTTTTAACGATAAGGTGGGTTTTCAGGTTCTTGTTTGGTTCTGCAATTCTGGCCACGCTCAGAAGAAAGACTCTTGTGTCTGAATTCCTGCCTCTGCTCTGAGTCCCCCATGCCACACCCCGCTGTGCTCTATGGTGTGTGCATTTGATGACAGTCGGGAAGAAGAAAGTACTTATTCATCACAGCACCCCCTGAAAGACTGCCAGGAACTTGTGAAATAACAATGGAAAGCCCCAGGAATCACAGCTGCAGCTGGGCTCTCGATCCCACTGCCTGGAGTTAGGGCCTTCAGGGCTGCTGTGGGCAGACCCTTCTGGTCAGGTGTTGAAGAGGGACAAGCAACGGTGAGAACTCAGTTTGGAGTCAGTCTGGGCTCCTTGTCCTGGACAGAGGTAACAGTAGGAGTGATTGATGTAACAAATGCATCAAACTGATGAGACTGCCTGTGTAAGCCTGTATCTTCCATTTGAGCCCCAGTGAATATTCCCCATCCTGGGGAACCTCGTTGCTTTGCCCAGAGGAAATTCTCAGAACCTATGTCAGGCCAGGCTGGAGGACTAAACTTTGTAAGTATATGCCAGGGGCTATTCTAAGTGTTTTCACGCAGCCCTGTACGTATGACACCATGCCAGTTTTACAGCAGAGGTACCGAGGCATGGAGCAGTGAAGAATCTTGCCCAAGGTCACATAGCTTACGAGGAAAGGGAAGCCTCTCAGTGTATAACTCAAGGTAATGTGTAAAAACAATGCTTTTACCTGTTCAGGCAGGAGCTCTCCCTCATAACTTACCAGTCCGCCTGGGGCTCCATTGGCTCACCTGGACCAGGCCAGTGTGTGGCAGCCTTAGCTGTAGATTGCTGGGGCCACACCTCCTGGCTTGAGCCCCCATTGAAGAAGGTGACCCAGTTGTTCATTTATCATAGTTAAGGACTTCCAACTGCCCAGCCTCCTGCTGGACAGGAAACAGAACTCACCTGGATTCCGACATCATTCTGCTAAGGACATACCCTGGGGCAGCTCGCCCTCTCCACTCCAGCCTCTTTAATAACCAGGACTAGAGTATCATCTACTTCAGAAGGGCTCATTCACCTTGCTGATACCCTCTCCCCGCCCCCAATACTGTGGAAATGAGTGTTGTTTGTTCCCAACAATATTCGGCTTTGGGAGAAGTCTCGACTCTGTCTCGTTGCCTCTCTGGGGTCTGGCATGGAAAGCAGTCAAGAGATGTGGCCTGGCTGGACACAGTGGCTCACGCCTGTAATCCCAGAATTTTGGGAAGCTGAGGCGGCTAGATCACCTGAGGTTAGGAGTTTAAGACCAGCCTGGCCAACATGGCAAAACCCCTTCTTTACTAAAAATACAAAAAATTTGCCAGGCATGGTGGTGCACACCTGTAGTCCCAGCTACTGGGGAGGCTGAGGCACAAGAATTGCTTGACCCTGGGAGGCGGAGGTTGCAGTGAGTCAAGATTGCGCCACTGCACTCCAACCTGGGCAGCACAGCAAGACTCTGTCTCAAGAAAAGAAAAGAAAAAAAGAAAGAAAAGAAAAAGAAAAAAAATATGTGGCTGCTCCTAGCTCCACTTCAGAAGCCAGCCCTGAGGCTCTGCGGGGGTCTGCCCAGGCATCTGTTAGAGGGATTGCTTACTGGCCAGGGGCTATACCTGCCTTCAAACAAATTTGGGGTCTAATATTTATAGATAAATGCTGCAT
>NW_012106141.1:5184169-5188174 GCF_000951045.1 Mandrillus leucophaeus | reverse complement strand
AGCCTGCATTCTGCACACAGCACCCGCTCCCATCCCCCAAGTCTGACGCGGCCACCACTCTCAGGGATCCTGCCCCAAATGCGGTCGGAGCGCCAATGACCCTGAGGAAGCCAGTTCCTTATCCCTGGTATCCACGGTTCCCCAGAGCTTTGGGGACCACGCGAAAACCTCCAAGATATTTTTCACAAAATAGAAACTCATATGGAACAAAATAAGAAACCCTAGCCATGAAATCTACCACGAAGTCTTCAAGTTCATGTCACTGACAAGCTTATGCAAAGCAGCCACCTTGGACCGTAATTAAGTCAAGGACATTTTCTTTGAGACATTCCTTATAGTTGGAGACTCAAGATATTTTTGTTGCTTCAGGTGTATTCCCTTGCATGGGCAGTGGCTTTTATAGGAGCATTAGTCCTCATTTGCCGAACCCTATTGTTTAGGTCTAATTTAAATTTTACATAGAGACCCATGTATGACTGCAGCCCATTGGCTGCAAGACCAGGGAGGAAAGTGGCAAGCTGTAGAAAATGTTTACATGCATGGAGGGGCATTGCTCCAGCCGCTGGAGCGGCAGGGTACGTGGGTGGGTGGTTCATTCAGTACCCATGAGTTAGGTATGTTCTGAGTGAACCCACAGCAGTCACAGAATGAGCACCTGGCAGGGTGGGTTTCCTAGGGATAATTTATTATTTTAAAAAATAGGCCTAATAAAGCAATAATGTTCTAGACATCTGTCTAAGTAATCAGACTCAGGTTCCACACAGAAGCAACAACTCGTGGGCCTCTTTTTCTATTTCGGTGTGCTACTAAGAACCCTTGGATGTAACATACTAGTTTGTTAATGAATTCTGTGAATTCTGTGAAGAGTAATGTGATTAAAAATAAGTCTAAACAGCTGTAAAAGTGACCACAGTGACATGAAATAAATTTAATAAGTCTAGATCAGTAACATGCAGGTGGTTTCTGTTTCTGAACTCCTAATTAGGTGCAATGTTGGCACATTTTCTGTTAACTTTAAAAGTGTGTGTGTGTTTTTTTTTTTGAGATGGAGTCTCGCTCTGTTGCCCAGGCTGGAGTGCAGTGGCGCGATCTGGGCTCACTGCAAGCTCCGCCTCCCGGGTTCACGCCATTCTCCTGCCTCAGCCTCCCGAGTAGCTGGGACCACAGGCGCCCATCACCTCGCCCAGCTAGTTTTTTGTATTTTTTTTAGTAGAGATGAGGTTTCACCGTGTTAGCCAGGATGGTCTCCATCTCCTGACCTCGTGATCCGCCCACCTCGGCCTCCCAAAGTGCTGGGATTACAAGCGTGAGCCACCGCACCTGGCCCAGCATCACCCTTTAACCACAGACTGGACCTTCTCATCAGCCTTTTCTCCCTCCCCAACCCCAAACTGGGTGCTGTTCTTACAATTTCTCCATTTCCTGAAAGGAGACAAAAAAGTAGAGGGTTTTTTTGGAGGGACGGGGCTGGTCACAGATAGGGCAGTGAAGATATCCTCAAATTACCTGCCAAGTGACAGTCCTGGGGCTGGCTCTTCTGGTGTCCCCAGCTGCCCCAGGGCTCTGGGGCCCAGTATTTGCTCCCTGGGGCTGGTACCAACCAGGGTGTGGACTTGGGGTTGCCTGTGCTGGCAGTGAGAGGAGAGTCTTGTGACCATCATCAGCCTAGTCTGGCAGAGGGAGAGGACAAGTGACTGCTCAGGTCTCCTTTCAGCAACAGGACAGTCCCTCTCTCTTGGCTCTTGGAGGAACCTTCCCTTCATTGGTTTCCGGATCTCTGGTCTTTAAATCCTCAAGGCAATGAACAGGCATCTGAGGCCACACCAGGAGCTGCAGCAGCGGGTGGAAGAAGGAAGGGTTTGTAGGGGCAGTAAGAGGGTAACAATTCCAATGACCAAAAGCCAAAGCTGGCTGGGTTGGGGGCAGGTGACTTCCTGAAGGACAACTGGAAAGGTGGCTGCCAAGACAGCCCCTCCCCAAAGCTCTCAGGCCAGACGTGATTCGAATTCAGAAGCGTTCCAACCTGGAAAGGTATCACAGTGTGTATTCCATGTATCATGTGATGCCCTCTGCAGGGTCTGAGGCCACCACACATGATCAAATAAATGCATTCGTATTTCTGCAATGCAATGTATGTCTAGCCACAGTAAGTGGGACAAAAGCTGTAAGCCTCACCTTAGTTCAGATTAAGCATTGGCACTGGGTGAAGATATTTGGTTTCCAGATTCTCTTTTTTTTTTTTTAGGATTGCAGATAAGGGATGGGAGCCTGCTTTCCAGGTCCGGCTCTCCTGCCTTAGGGGTGGGCTGAGGAAGCATTTTTTTCTTCCAGCGTGGAAGCAGCAGCATACAGATAGGTTCACAGCTCCCTCTTGTGCCTAACTATGTAAGTAGCAGGTCCTGATTTTTATTTAATAATTATTAGTGTTACCAAAATGATGCTCTGTTGCTTTAAAAGAAATCAAACAAAAAGATTGCTTAAAAAAGGAGAGTCTCCTACACCCTCTACATAGCCCCACCCTTCCCCCATCAGTCAGTCCATTGGGGTTCCTGTGCATTTGCACACATACATACAGGTAAGCAGTGTAAAACTGGTTGGTTTTGTGGATTATTTTTTTTTAAATAACACAAATGGGGTTATGCTAGACATTACTGTTACCCACTCCTCCTCCTGCTATTTTCCCTGGAGCTCTTCTAGGTCCAAACCCACAGAGCCCCAGGTTCCTATAACAGGGATGCAGAGTCCTCCAGAGAAAGCAGGGTGCAAATCTCTTTGTAAGGACCTCTTTGAACCCCCAGGAGAGGAGCTCTGAATTTGAAGAAAGGATTTAAGGCCCCTCCAGAAACAGGCTGCTTCATTACATGAGTGGTTATCCCCTCTCCCAAAATCTCCCTTCCTGGGGCCCTGGAGCCATTTTTTAGGAGAGAGGTTTCTAAGATCACTTCCAAGGAAAGTTTCCTCCATCATTTAAATATAGTTCAGAAATGCTGGGTGAGACCAAGTCAAAAAGCATGGCTCCAGCTATAACCCGCAGACAAGCAGGGGAATGACTGAAGGAGAAAAGATGTCCTCCAGTAGCTGCTGGCAGAGGGGTGGGTGCTGGGGCAGGGCCAGGCTGTCTCGCTGTTCCCTGGGTGATGGGGGTGGTTTTGATGGTCTAGGAAAGGGCTTCTAGTCTTCTTTTACCATTGTCTGGTGCACTGCCCCCAGTGTTCCTGCCCGAAAGGGGTGTACTTATGTCCTTCCCAGGTCCCCTTTATTGACTCCCGCATCCACCCCGACCTGCTGGGTTGGCTGCCGTGTTGAGCTACCCTCAGATGACTGGAGATGCCTGCAAGGCTATGCCTGTTCTCCTCTCACGTCCAAGTGTTGCCAGATAAAATACGGTTTGCCCAGTTAAATGTTAATTTCAGATAAACAACAAATACATTTTTAGTATAAAGATGTCCCACTCATTATTTATCTGAAACTCAAATTTAACTGGGCATTCTGTATTTTTGCTTATTTTTGCAGAGGAAAAAAAAAAAAAGAAAAAACAGGGAGATGTGGCCCACAGCTCCCTCTTGTGCCTAACTATGTAAGTAGCAGGTCCTGATTTTTTATTTAATAATTAGTGTTACCAAAATGATGCTGTCACTTTAAAAGAAATCAAACAGTCGGGTGCAGTGGCTCACACCTAATCCCAGCACTTTGGAGGCTGAGGCAGGTGGATCACCTGAGGTCAGGAGTTCGAGACCAGCCTGGCCAACATGGTGAAACCCTGTCTCTACCAAAAATGCAAAATTAGGCCAGGCACAGTGGCTCACGCCTGTAATCCCAAAATTTTGGGAGGCCGAGGCAGACAGATCATCTGAGGTTGGGAGTTCAAGACCAGCCTGACCAACATGGAGAAACCCTGTCTCTACTAAAAATACAAAATCAGCTACGCATGGTGGCACATGCCTGTAATCCCAGCTACTCTGGAGGCTGAGGCGGGAGAATTACTTGAACCCAGGAGGTGGAGGT
>NW_012106141.1:5175781-5183214 GCF_000951045.1 Mandrillus leucophaeus | reverse complement strand
TACTATCTGGGATGACTCATGGTTGGTTTACTGAGAAAGGAACTCAGATAAGACAAATGTAACTTTCTCAAATTTTAAGACTGAGAAGGTCAGTTTCACAGAGTGAGACCCTATCTCCAAAAAAAAAGAAAAAAAGACTGAGGCAGCCTTGTGTGTTTTGATCTGGAGCAATTTTAGATACGTTGTCAAGAGGGAAAAGCCTATCATATTTTTCAGGGGACACTTAAGAAACTCATACTAGTGGTTGCTCCTGGAGAGGGGAGAGGCTGACAGGGGAAGAGGTGGAAGTCACTTTTTAATATTTATCCCTTTATGTCATTTGAAATGTATGCTGTAAGCCTACAGTACCTATTCAAAAAATAAAATTTAGTCACGGCGAGGCGGCTCACACCTGTAATCCCAGCATTTTGGGGAGGCCAACACAGAAGGATTGCTTGAGTCTAGGAGATCAAGACCAGCCTGAGGACATGGTGAGACCCTGTTTCTATAAAAACATTAAAAATTAGCTGGGCATGGTGGCATGTACTTGTAGTCCCAGTTACTTGGGAGGCTGAGGTGGGAGGATTGGCTGAGCCTGGGAGGTTGAGGCTGCAGTGACCCATGATCACATTATTGTACTACAGTCTGGGTGACAGTGACACACTGTCCAAAAAAAATTTTTTTATATAAAATTTAGTTGAAAAACAAAGGTTTTTTTTGGTTTTTTTTGTTTTGTTTTGAGACAGAGTCTCACTCTATCATCTCAGCTGGATTGCAGTGGCATGATCTCAGCTCACTGCAACCTCTGCCTCCTGGGCTCAAGCAATTCTTCTGCCTCAGCCTCCTGAGTAGGGTGCATACCACCACACCCAGCTAATTTTTGTATTTTTAATAGAGACAGGGTTTCGCCACGTTGGCCAGGCTGGTCTTGAACTCCTGACCTCAGGTGTTCCGCTTGCCTCGGCCTCCTAAAGTGCTGGATTACAGGCCTGAGTCACCACACAAAAAAAATAAAAGGTTTTTGTCTTTATCATTCAAAGGTGTCTCTTTTATCCTCCACTCTGAATTAATAAGACAGCATGAGAGAATTCAGGCAACTGGGAAGACACTGCATTTTCAGCATTTGTTGCAGCAGGGTGATAATTATCTATTGTTCCTTGAAGTTCAAAATGCAGGAACTGCTCTGGTTTTCCTGGGCTGCCTGGCAGGATACGTTTGCCAGGCAGCTGGCTTACAGGAACCCTCTCATATTACTGAGGGTTTCCTGGGGTGCCAGACACTTTATACCATCAACTCTTTTTCCCTCAACTCTGTGAGGTAGCTGCTAATAATCTCTCCATGTGACAGATGAGGGAGGTAGGTAAGTGGCAGAGGATGAATTTGAAGCAAGTTCTGGCGGCTTCTGAAATCAAGCTGCTTTGAGAAAGAAAATGCCAGGTTCTGTGGGGTCTGTGTTTGCTTTCTCCACCTCTTCCCACATCTGGAGCAAGCCCTGTCTCCTCTGAAGGAAGAAGAAAGTAGGAACCACAGAACTGGAGAGCATGGCCAAGGTCAAGGACTGAAGCTGCTGGAAACAACACAGTGGGATTTTGAGAAAAGAATTGAGGAAGGAGATCCCCGCTGACTCAACTGTCCTGTGCAAGGCAACCCTTTGCCCCCCAACCCAAGCAAAACCAGCCTATCCATTTATGAACAAATGCCTTCAGTAAATAGATGTTGGGTCACCATTGGGTACCAGGAACTGGGATGCAGTGGTGAGCAACACAGACAAGGCTCCATCCTTTTGGGACTTACACTAAAGCTTTCCTTCCCACTGCAGCCCCTCAATTGGTGGTAATACAGTGCAGTGTGTAGAGCACTGGCTAGAATCAGACAACCCATGCCACTGCTAACTGTGATCTTGAGCAAATAACTTAGCCTCTCTGTGCCTCAGTTTCTTTTTCTGTTGCCAGGCTGGAGTGCAGTGGTGTGATCTTGGCTTACCGCAACCTCTGCCTCCCAGGTTCAAGCTATTTTCCTGCTTCAGCCTTCTGAGTAACTGGGATTACAGGTGTGCACCACCGTGCCCGGCTAATTTTTGTATTTTTAGTAGAGATGGGGGTCTCACCATGTTGGCCAGGCTGGTCTTGAACTCCTGGCCTCAAGTGATCTGCCCATCTCGGCCTCCCAAAGTGCCGGAATTACAGGCATGAGCCACTGCCAGGCGTGCGCCTCAGTTTCTACCTCTGAAATGGAGATGATCGTAGTAATAGCCATCTCAGGATTGTGTGAGGGTTCCATGAGACAACATATGTAAAATATTTTGCGTAGTGCCTAGCACAAAGTCCTTACTTTGTGGGTCTTTTCAGGACGGCCTAGGTAGAACACATACCATGTGCTGGGAGTCACAAGGGACACTGAGAGTGGGTACTATCTTTGGGGAGTGCTTGACATAGGAGATATTGAGGAGAGGAGATGCTAGATATAAATTTGTAGGCTGGGCGTGGTGGCTCACGTCTGTAATCCCAGCACTTTTGCAAGGCAAGGTGGGTGGATTGCCTGAGGTCAGGAGTTTGAGACCTGCTTGGCCAACATGGCAAAACCCCGTCTCTACTAAGAATATAAAAATTAGGCCAGGCTTGGTGGCTCACGCCTGTAATCCCAACACTTTGGGAGGCCGAGGTGGGCGGATCACGAGGTCCAAGAGATCAAGACCATCCTGGCTAACATAGTGAAACCTCGTCTCTACTAAAAATACAAAAATTAGCTAGGCATGGTGGTGTATGCCTGTAGTCCCAGCTACTTGGGAGGCTGAGGCAGAAGAATCACTTGAAGGGAGGCGGAGGTTGCAGTGAGCCGAGATCGCGCCACTGCACTCCAGCCTGGCGACAGAGCAAGACTCCATCTCAATAAATAAATAAATTATAATATAATAAAAAAAATTGTGTAGAATGACTCGGGCGCAGTTGCTCACGTCTGTAATCCAGCACTTTGGGAGGCCAAGGTGGGCAGATCACTTGAGGCCAGGAGTTTGAGACCAGCCTGGCCAACGTGGTGAAACCCCGTCTCTACTAAAAATACAAAAATTAGCCAGGCATGGTGGAGCATACCTGTAGTCCCAGCTACTCAGGAGGCTGAGGTGGAAGAATCGCTTGAGTCCTAGAGGTGGAGGTTGCAGTGAGCCAGATTGCGCCAATGCACTCCAGCCTGGGCGACAGAGTGAAACTGTCTCAAAAAAAAACAAAAAAAACAAAAAAAAAATTGTTGAATGAATGAATGCATTAAGAAATGGATAACTATGAAGCACCGTCCAAGGCGGAATAAATACGCCTTATAAACCGCACCCTTAGCAAACTGCACATACGGCTTTTCCGGAGTGGACACCAGAGGGCGCTGAGCTCGGCCACTCTCAGCTCCGGATCAGGATTCGCGCCTGGGTCCTTAAGAAGACGCTGCGCGGTGACGTCATATCCGCCTGGGCGTCACGCTTCGTGGGGCGGGACGAGGAGAAGCCAAACATAAAGACACCAGGAGTTTCTCGGCCCCAGGTCTGGCTGCCGCCGGGGAGCTCCAAGCCTTGGCGGGTTCTTGCAGCGAATAGGAGTCTGGGCAGGCGTCAGGCTAGTCCAACGGAGAGTGGGTAGGTGGAAGCTCTCCAAAGAGCGGTGGTAGTTCGGGAGCCGTCTTAGTTGGCCGCGCCCCGGGCGCATGCGCGGGGCGGGCGGCACGGCTTGGGCCGCTAGTTCGTTCCGGCCCGGGGCGCTGCGTGCCTCCGTACGGCGCCGCGAAGGGTCTCGGCCGCAGAGGCGCAGGCGAGACTTCGGAACCGTGTCCTGAGCGCGCTCCGTGCGCCCGGCGCGAGGTGAGCGCTAAATGGTGGTTGTTGAAAAATACTGAAAGCCACCCAAGTTCTCAACAGTAGGGAAATTGAGCTTTTAAAAGTGATTGATTTAGTCCAAAAACTGGACGTTGCTTGTCCACTGTACACGACACAGTGTTTTAGGGCCTTGGGAAACAGCAATGAACAAGATAGCAAGATTCTTGGAGTGGACTTTCTGTTGCGATGGGGGGCGAGTACAGATAAAGATAAACGAGTTACATAATAGTCATAGAAAAAGGCAAATGCTACGAAAAAGAAAGCAGGGACGGGGCATGGGGGTGGGGTGCGGTGTTAGCCGAGAAGGGCACTGGGCCAAACCGATTGAGATTTGAGTTAAGCCAAGAAGGAGGCAAGGGTGTGAGCCCGGTGGCTGCCTGGAGGAAGAGGTTTCCCAGCATGGGGAAAAGCTAGAGCCGAGGCCCAGGGGTGGGAGCGAGACTGGCGCGTGCGAAAGAACTAGGCTAGGCCTGTATGGTGGCGGGGATTGAGCGGAGGGAGAATGGCAGGACAAGAGGTCAGAGGTGTTGGGGGGGCAGCCCTGCAGAACCTCCAGGCAGAGCCTTGCAGGCTGTTCTGAGGACTTTGGCCTTACTCTGGATAAAACGGGAACCATAGCAAGGTTTTGAGCAGAGGAATGATGTAGTTTGAGTAGATGTTAATGGACTCACGGGCCACCGTAGAGTTGGAGAAGCGGGGGAGTAGGGGGAATCAAAGATTTATTACTAATAGGTCAGATTAGGAGCATCCCTGTGCAGCCACTAAAGAAAGCTAACTTTAGCCCCGGCGCGGTGGCTCATGCCTGTAAGCCCAGTACTTTGAGGGGGCCGAGGTCGGCGGATCACTTGACGCCAGGAGTTGGAGACCAGCCTGGGCCAATATGGCAAAACCCCATTTGTACTAAAAATGCAAAAGTTAGCCGGGCGTGATGACGTACGCCTGTAATCCCAGCTACTCGGAAGGCTGAGGCACAAGAATTGCTTCGGCCCGAAGCATTCCAGCCTGGGCGACAGAGTGAGACACTATCTCAAAACAAACAACAAGACTTTAAAGATGATAGTGACAGTGACTTCGTGAGCCCACATCTGTGGAGAGCCTGGTGAATATATTTAATACCAGTCTGTACAAAATAATTTCCCAGTCATCCTCTCCTTTAATCTCAGAAGAGCCTGCAGAGGGCAGTGCTGTCATTTGTAAGTTTTTTTTTTTTTAATTGCAGAAAATACGTGGCATAAAATTTATCAAGTGGCATTGAATACATTCACAACGCTGTGCAGCCGTCACCACTGTCCATCTCGTGGACGTTGTGTAAGTCTTCGTTTTACTGGCATCTAAGCCCTGGGCGTAATTTCACTCCCCTACTTTAGGCAGCCAGCTCCATCAAGGCAGTAACACTAAAAAACATTTATGCGCCAAGCAATGAAAGAAACAGATGAGGTTTCTTGTTTGCCCTGCCCTTGTAGTTAGGGGAGACTCTGGTGACTGGGAAAGAAGCATCAGGTAAGTATTGCCGCTGTCCTGAAACCAAGGATTCTTTTGAATATATAGGCTTACCACTATCACTTTTCCCTCATTTGAATACCTACTTTGTGTCATAGTATTACAGTATTTTTTGTTTGTTTTGGAGACAGGGTGATGCTCTGTCACCCAGGCTGGAGTGCAGTGGTACAATCACAGTGCACTGTATCCTTAACCTCCCAAACTCAAACTATCCTCCCACCTCAGCCCCTGGAGTAGCTGGAACTACAGGCACACACTACCATGCCTGGCTAATTTAAATTTTTTTGTTTGTTTGTTTGTTTGTTTGTTTGTTTGTTTTTAAGAGACAGGGTCTCACTATGTTTCCCAGGCTGGTCTCAAACTCCTGGCCTCCCAAACTGTTGAGATTACAGGCATGAGTACCACGCCAGGTCCCAAAGTATTAATGTTTGTTGAATGGATTGGTAGATGTAGCTCCTTGACCCTGACTTCTTTTCTCCAGAGGTCACCATCTGGGAGTGGTTGAAATTGGGTCTAACTCAGAGTGGTTTTGGAAATGCTGGTCTGTAGCTCTGTGACCTTGGATAAGTCTCTTTCCTTGATTGGGCCTCAGTTTCCTGGTCCCTGCAGTGGGGGATCCATATATTAAACAAATAGACAATGTTAAGAGATTGCATAACATGGGGACTTAATTTAGAGCAGGGTGTCAGAGAAGACCTCCATGAAGAGGTGACATTTAAACTGAAAGTTGAAGGATGAATAGGACCTGTCCAGGGGAGAGCAAGGTTGGCGGGGAGCCAAGGAAAGGAACTGTCTGCAGAGAGATGAGCATGTTCTACATTCTTGAAAGTTCAGACCTTTTAGAAGCTGCATCGAGTGCCCATTCCAGGAATCCCTCTTCTCAACCCCTGTGCTGTTTAAGCTCAGTCGTTCACAGACAGTCTTGCACAGACCTGGCTTTCAGATTGAGAGCAGGCAGACCCAGGATGGGAGAAGATGGCAGAACGACCACCCCTCATTCTTCTCTTTGTGTTCTGTGTTGACTGAGAGTAAACAAGAGGATCTTCATGTTTACTCTTCAAATCTTAAGATTTTACTCCTTTATGCCTTTTTCTTTGGATAAAGAGGCATCATAACTGGTCTTGAGCGAGCTCAGAGTGGTTGGAATCTCTGGGTACCCTTGGGCAGATGTTACCTACGTATACTAAACCTCTGTGTCATCTTTTCAAAAATGGGAATAATAATATCGCTTACCTCAGGAGCATTTTGAAGACAAGCTAAGGCATGTGAAATGTTTAGCACAGAGCTGGGTGCTCATAAGGAAAATTGTTAGCCAAAATTATGTTATTATGTTTTAAGTAAGAGTATAGTAATTTGGCATATACAGAATATAGAAACTTCTTTTGTCTTCGTATTGGTAACCTTAGTTTGACCAGAATTAGATGAGTTACTGTGCCCAGAAGTCTTTTAAAAACCAAACAGGTGGCTGGGCACGGTGGCTCACGCCTGTAATCCTGGCAGTTTGGGAGGTCAAGGCGGGTGTATCACAAGGTTAGGAGTTCAAGACCAGCCTGACCTATATGGTGAAACCTCGTCTCTACTAAAAATACAAAAAAGTTAGCCAGGCATGGTGGCACATGCCTGTAATCCCAGCTACTGGGGAGGCTGAGGCAGGAGAATTGCTTGAACCCGGGAGGCAGAGTTTGCAGTGAGCCAAGATTGCACCACTGCACTCCTGCCTGGGTGACCAAGCGAGACTCCTCCAAAACAAAAAACAAAAACAACAGGAAGGCCGGACCTGATGGTCACATTTGTAATACCAGCACTTTGGGAGGCTGAGGTGGGCAAATTGCTTGACCCCAGGAGTTTGAAACTAGCCTGGGCAACATGGTGAAACCCTGTCTCTACAAAAACATAAAAATTTGCTGGGTGTGGTGGCATGTGCCTAGAGTCCCAGCTACTCAGGAGGCTGAGGCAGGAGGATCACCTGAGCCTGGAGAGCCTGAGGTGGAGGCTACAATGAACTGTGATTGGCCGGGCGCGGTGGCTCAAGCCTGTAATCCCAGCACTTTGGGAGGCCGAGACGGGCGGATCACGAGGTCAGGAGATCGAGACCATC
>NW_012106141.1:5171966-5174555 GCF_000951045.1 Mandrillus leucophaeus | reverse complement strand
CTTTCCCAGCCTCTGGTAATCACCAATCTACTTTCTATCCTCATGAGATCTACCTTTTTTTTTTTTTTTGAGATGGAGTCTTGCTCTGTTGCCCAGGCTGGAGTGCAGTGGCACATTCTCGGCTCACTGCAGCCTCTGCCTCCCAGGTTCAAGGGATCTTCCTGCCTTAGCCTCCCCCCAGTAGCTGAGATTACAGGCATACGCTACCATGCCCAGCTAATTTTTATATTTTTTCTAGAGACAGGGTTTCGCCGTGTTGGCCAGGCGGGTCTCGAACTCCTGACCTCAGGTGATCCACCCGCCTCAGGCTCCCAAAGTGCTGGGATTACAGGCGTGAGCCACTGCACCTGGCAAGATCTGCCTTTTTAGCTCTCACGTACGAGTGAGAACATGCAACAGTTGTCTTTCTGTGCCTGGCTTACTTCACTTAACAAAATAGCCTCCAGTTCTATTCGTGGTGCTACAAATGACAGGATTTCTTTTTTTTTTTTTATGGCTGAGTAATATTCCATTGTAATACATACCACTTTTTTTTTTATCCATTGATGGACGCTTAAGTTCTATATTTTGGCTATTGGGAATAGTACTGCAATAAATGTGAGAGTGCATATGTCTTTTTTTTTTTTTCTCCCGCCTTGGCCTCCCAAAGTGCTGGGATTACAACATGAGCCACTACACCCAGCTACACCCAGTCTTTTTGAATTGATTTCCTTTCCCTTGGATTGCTGCTTAGTAGTAGACTTGCTGGATTAAATGGTATTCTATTTTTAGAATTCTATTTTGTTTTTTGTTTTTGTTTTTGAGATGAAGTCTTGTTGTGATGCCCAGGGTGGAGTGCACTGGCATGCTTATGGCTCACTACAGCCTCAACTGCCCAAGCTCAAGTGATTCTCCCACCCTAGAATCCCTAGTAGCTGGGACCACAGGTATATGTACCACCAAGCCAATTTTTTTACTTGTAGAGACAAAGTCTCACTATGTTGCCCAGGCTCCTGGACTCAAGCAGTCCTCTTGCCTTGGCCTCCCAAAGTTCTGGGATTATAAACATGAGCCACTGCACCTGACCTATTTTTAGTTTTTTGGGAAACCTCCATGCTGTTCTCCATAGTGGTTGTACAGTTACATTCCTCCCAGTAGTGTATGAGGGTTCCCCTAGAGATTACTTTATTTATTTATTTTTTTGAGACGGAGTCTTGCTTTGTCGCCCAGGCTGGAGCGCAGTGGCACAACCTCCGCCCGCCCGGATTCAAGCGATTCTCCTGCCTCAACGTCCCGAGTAGCTGGGACTACAGGCACCTGCCACTATGCCCAGCTAATTTTTGTATTCCCCTAGAGATTATTTTAAAACTGTGTTTGAAATTGCAGAAGTAGGCTGGGCGCGGTGGCTCAAGCCTGTAATCCCAGCACCTGTCTCTTATACACATCTAGATGTGTATAAGAGACAGCAGCTACTCGGGAGGCTGAGGCAGGAGAATGGCGTAAACCCGGGAGGCGGAGCTTGCAGTGAGCTGAGATCCGGCCACTGTACTCCAGCCTGGGCGACAGAGCCAGACTCCATCTCAAAAAAAAAGAAAAAAAAAGAAAAAAAAAAACAATGAACTGTGATTGCACCACTGCACTTCAGCCTAGATGACAGGGTGAGACCCTGCCTTCAAACAAACAAAAATAACCCAAATAGGCCAAATTCTCATCAAAACTGTGAAAAATAGCATGTGCATTGGTCATTTCTAGCCCTCTTGACTTACTGTAGGTGTGATCAGCACTGGAGAAGATGCCTGCCCCTGCTGCCACATATGAAAGAGTAGTTTACAAAAACCCTTCCGAGTACCACTACATGAAAGTCTGCCTGTAAGTTTAGTTTCCTAAGTTCTATTTTAGATTACTTTTCTAACATCAATCTGAACAGAATGAAATTTAATATGATGTCTTTTTTTTTTCATGTTTTTTAAGAGAATTTCAAGATTGTGGAGTTGGACTGAATGCTGCACAGTTCAAACAGCTGCTTATTTCGGCCGTGAAGGACCTGTTTGGGGAGGTATGGAATCACTTGGTAGATTGAACATTCCAAAGATCTTTGTAAGAAATATAGGAGGAGGCTGGGCGCAGTGGCTCACGCCTGTAATCCCAGCAGTTTGGAGGCCTATAATCCCAGTAGTTTGATCACGAGGTCAAGAGGTCGAGACCATCCTGGCCAACATGGTGAAACCCCATCTCTACTAAAAATACAAAAATAAGCCGGGTGTGGTGGCACATGCCTGTAATCCCAGCTACTTGGGAGGCTGAGTCAGGAGAATCGTTTGAACCTGGGAGGCAGAGGTTGCAGTTAGCTGAGATCGCCCCACTGCACTCCAGCCTGGCGACAGAGCGAGACTCTTTGTCTCAAAAAAAAGAAAGAAATACAGAAAGAATGCTTTTCAAACATTAAAAAAAAATTTTTTTTAATTATACAACTCTGTATTTTTAAATGTTTTATTCATGTATTGTAATAAACACATTTGTATTCCTTTTTTCCCTCCTTCATCGTCTCTACCCTGCTACCTTTCCCAGCCTCTGGTAATCACCAATCTACTTTCTATCCTCATGAGATCT
>NW_012106141.1:5162039-5171916 GCF_000951045.1 Mandrillus leucophaeus | reverse complement strand
AAAAAAAAAAAAAAAAGGAAAAAAAATGGATTATTCTAGTCACTAGAGGGCAGTGCTGTGTATAAAGTTAGTACTTTAAAACTTTAATATTGTATTATACCATAACTCTCCTTTTCAAAGGTGGAAGACAAGACCAAAATCAATGTGAGGAGCAAGGATAATGTTCTCGTGAGTTTCAGAATGCGCAGTATATGCAGGCTGAGGTACACCTAAAGAAGACGTTTATAGGTGAATCACTAGACGTGCTGAAAATGTGTTCAAATGGCAAAACACAATGGGAAACATGAGGCAAAAATATATGGACTTGAGGCCAAAACCGCTTGCTCCTGCAGAACACATTCCCTGGGATTTAGCAGCAGTCTTAAAGTTATGTCCATAACTGGAACGGGATGTGATCATTGATACTGATAGCCACCATTTTTTCAGGGCCTGATGAGTTGATTTTCTACATTAATGCTAATCCTTGAAACAACTTTGTGAAGTTAACGTTATCCTGTTTTTAAGTAGGATAACTGTGACTTGCCCAAGGTTGTTCAGTGAATAAGCAGTACAGCTGGGATTCAAACTTGGACCTGCCTGGCTCCAAAGCCTTTCCTTTTTCCATCACTCTGTGGGTCTTAGGTTCCTGTAGGGGCCAAAGGGAAACTTCCCCTTTGCCCTCTGAAGGTTCACTCTGAAAAATCAACTGAGAAAAGGCAGATTAATTGGAGAAAAGGCATACCAATATATTAGCTTGCATGAAGGGGAGAGCCACAGAGTGATTATCCCCCCAAACCCCTACACAATAGGGTTTAGAAGCTTAAATACCACCTTAAGGTTACAGAAAGAGTGGGCTCGGATCAGTGGCATAACAGTTTCCGGGAGCGGGAGAAGAGGAAGCCTGGCTAGCAAAGGTGGTCTTGTTACATAAATGAAGCTCCACAGGTGGCAACCCTCAAAAGAATAGATGATGAATGTTTTAGATCTTTTTTGTTGTTTGAGATGGAGTCTTGCTCTTATTGCCCAGGCAGGATTGCAATGGCGCGATCTTGGCTCACTGCAGCCTCCGCCTCCCAGGTTCAAGCGATTCTTTTGCCTCAGCCTCCCCAGTAGCTGGGATTACAGGCGCATGCCACCATGCCAAGCTAATTTTGCGTTTTTAGTAGAGACGGGGTTTCACCATGTTGGCCAGGCTGGCCTCAAAATCCTGACCTCAGGTGATCTGGCCTCCCAAAGTGCTGGTATTACAGGTGTGAGCCACCATGTCCCAGCATGTTTCAGACCTTTAAAGTGTCAGACTGAGTTAATCTTCCCAAGATCCAGACAAGGGAAAGCCAGGCTGCATCAAGCAGATTCTCTGCAAATACAAGTTTCCCCCACAAAAGACAACTTTGCAAGGCTACTTCTGTTGGCTCTCTGAACAGCCATCTGAAAATATGACAAATATATTTTGGGATGAAATATTTTTATTTCCTTCATTGGCATTGCTGGAACTGGAGCACTGTCAGTTTCTGTAATAGCATCTTACATGGCATTAAAATAATGGGAATCATTCTATAGCAGTCTTTTTGCTTTCGGAATGTTCTAGATCTTATTCCCTGCTAGAGTTGTAGCATTTTCCTAATACTATTAGTTGAAAGTCTTCCACCCATGCATATCACCTACCCTTTTTTTAAGCCAACATTCAGTGATTATTTGTCATCACCGAAGAATTGCTTAAAGGGTTAAAGATGAAAAATATAGGGAAAGGAAGGGATGTCAGATCTGAATGATAGTTGATTTATACTGTGTAAGTTTCAAAAGTAGCCCCAGGGCGCAGTGGCTCAACGCTGAGGAAAGAGAGAGACCCTCTCATATTGTTTTATACTCAGTACCTGTTATTAAGAAAAAAGCAAGTAAAACCAAAGACAGGCAGCCCAGTGCCAGGCCCACAACCAGGCTTGGGCCTGCCTGGCCTAAACCCAGTAGTTAAAAATCAACTCATAACTTAGAAACCGATATTATTCATAGATTCCAGGCATTGTATAAAAGAATATAGGGAAACTCCCGGTCCTGTTTTGTTTCTCTCTGACAACCGGTGCATGCAAACCCTGTCACGTACCCCTTGCTTGCTCAAATCAATCATGGCCCTTTCATGTGAAATCTTTAGTGTTGGCCAGGCGCAGTGGCTCAAGCCTGTAATCCCAGCACTTTGGGAGGCCGAGACGGTCGGATCACTAGGTCAGGAGATCGAGACCATCCTGGCTAACACGGTGAAACCCCGTCTCTACTAAAAAACACAAAAAACTAGCCGGGCGAGGTGGCGGGTGCCTGTAGTCCCAGCTACTCGGCAGGAGAATGGCATAAACCTGGGAGGTGGAGCTTGCAGTGAGCTGAGATCCAGCCACTGCACTCCAGCCTGGGTGACAGAGCCAGACTCCGTCTCAAAAAAAAAGAAATCTTTAGTGTTGTGAGCCCTTAAAAGGGACAGAAATTGTGCACTCGGAGCTCGGATTTTAAGGCAGTAGCTTGCTGATGCTCCCAGCTGAATAAAGCCTTTCCTTCTACAACTTGGTGTCTGAGAGGTTTTGTCTGCAGCTGGTCCCGCTATAGTTCTTGGTTCCCTGACCGGGAAGCGAGGTAACTGATGGACGGCTGAGGCAGCCTGTTAGGCGGCTTAGGCCTGCCCTGTGGAGCATCCCTGTGGGGGACTCTGGCCAGCCTGAGTGACGCGAGCCAAAGAGTGCTCCCAGGTAGGCAGTTTTCCCGGTGGAACGCCTCATCAGAGCAGTGCGTAGCAGGCCCCCACAGAGGATTAACACAGTGGCTGAACACCGGGAAGGAACTGGCACTTGGAGTCTGGACATCTGAAACTTGGTAAGACTAGTCTTTGGAACTTGCCCCACTCCATTTGAGTGGAAGCGTGGCCTGATCACCCATGGGGTGCCTGTATTGGCACTTTTGTTCTGGTTTTGTCTTGACTTAAATTGCCGGATACTTTGGTTTTGGTTTTGACTTGGCTTAAATTTCTTGGTACTCGGATTTTGAATTTCGTGGTATTCTGATTTTGGTTTGGTATAAACGATAAAAGTGTGTGTGTGTGTGTGTGTGTGCCCTCTTTACCCGTTCTATGTTTTGTGGTGAATGTGTGTGGTGTGAGTGTGGTATTTTGTCTTGAGAAAACATGGGTCAGGTGCAAAATAAGCCCACTCCACTGAGAACTATGTTGAAAACTTTCAAGAAAGGAAAAAAGGGGGGAGGCAGAATTTACATAAAAAGAATGTTATATGGTAAATTCTTGTCCTGAAATAAATTAACTGGTTTTTTTTTTAAAAGTTTGTAATAAGTCAGAAAGTTGAGACATGTCAAAAAAAAATTGTCTGCGAAAGTCATAAAAGAAAAAAATGTTATAAAAAATTTTTATGCAAAAAATGTCGTATAATTTAAAAATAATATGGCCTCCTGAGTACTATTGGAAAAAAGAGTTTATGTGCAAAGTGTATAAAAAAGTAAAATATACCTTTAGTAAAAAGATTATAAAGAGGCATAAGAATGTGGATTTTTACCTACATTAAAAGGTCAAAAAATTATTGTTTTGAAAGTTTAGGCAAATTTTAAAACGTTAATTGTAAAGAAAATTCTGTGTGTAAACATAATAGCTAGAGTTAAAAAGGTATCATCCAGTTTTTCTGTGAACTGGACATTTAAAATGCAACAGTTTTTTCTTAAAACATCAACCTGCTCCTTAACAAAAATTATAAAAGGTTAAAAAGAGTCTATAAAATCTTACCTTATGGTCAAACATGAAAAATTGGATAAATATGTCTACAGGGTTTTATTAAAATTAATAGCACACTAATATAAAGGTAAAATTTAGCTTATCTGGTATAAAAATCATACAAAAAGCATTGTTAAACATAAAATGGTGGTTAGCTTTTTTTTGGTCTAAAAACTAATAAAAATAGGTGCTAAAGAAAACGTTCATTTTACTAGAAGATCATAGAAGTTAAAGACTTAAAACAAACTTTGGCAATTAAGACAGCATACCAAGATGTAAATGCCTGGTTGAAATGGATCAAATATTCCATCTGCACGTTAAACAAAAGCAATTGTTATGCTTGTGTACATGGCAGGCCAGAGGCCCTGATTGTCACCCTTCCACTAGGGTGGTCCTCCAGTCAACCAGGCATGGGCTACATGGTAGCTCTTTTCCAGGATTCTACAGTCTGGAGTAATAAGTCATGCCAAGCTCTCTCTGCTATATCCCAAAGTCCCTGCAGGTCAGTCCCCGAGGACCATCCAGCTTGCATCTCCCAACACTGAGTTCACTTTGTGTCTCTCACGGCAAGGAGGAGACAGTAGTCCTTGGAGACCTGAAGGGATGCAGTGAGCTTAAGAATTTTTAAGAGCTTATTAATCAGTCAGCCCTTGTGCATCCCCAAGCAGATGTGTGGTGCTGTTGTGGTGGACCTTTACTGGGCACTCTGCCAAATAACTAGAGTGACACTTGTGCTTTAGTCCATTTGGCTATCCCTTTCACCCTGGCATTTCATCAACCAGAAAATAATAATAATAATAAGACATCGTAAAGTGACAGAAGCCCCTTATAGGTCTTTCAACTCTCACATCTATTTAGATGCAATTGGAGAAACACCAGATCAATTTAACCTTGAAATTAACCACAAGAAATACCAGATCAATTTAAAGCTCGAAATCAAATAGTTACAGGATTTAAATCAATATTTTAGTAAATGACAGTCAATAAAAATATAAATTAGATAAACTACATCTATTATAACCAGCAGCAACAAGCTTTTCATGAGTTAAAAAGAAAAACTCATGTCGGCCCCAGCCCTGAGGCTACTTGACCTGACAAAACTCTTTACACTCTATATGTCAAAAAAAACCCCAAATGGCAGTTGGAGTTTTAACCCAGACTGTAGGGCCCTGGCCAAGGCCAGCGGCCCATTTCTCAAAACAGCTAGACAAGGTTTCCAAAGATTGGTCCCCATGTCCAAGGGCCCTGGCAGCAATGGCCCCATTAGCACAAGAAGCAGATAAGCTAACTCTTAGGCAAAACCTAAACATAAAGTCCCCTCATGCTGTGGTGATTTTAATAAATACCAAAGGACACCATTAGCTAATAAATGCTAGACTATCTAGATACCAAAGCTTGCTCTGTAAAAAATCCCCGCATAACCATTAAAGTTTACAACACTGTAAACCCGCCACCTTGCTCCTGGTATCAAAGAGCCCAGTTAAACATAACTGTGTAAAAGTATTGGACTCAGTTTATTCTAGTGGGCCTACCCTCTGAGACCATCCTTAAACATCTGTAGACTGGGAGCTGTACGTGGATGGGAGCAGCTTCGCTAACCCCTGCAAAGTGACTCTGAAAAAGACAAGCCCTGCTCCAGTCACACCCGGAAGCTGACTGATCCACGCACGGCTGAAGCATGAGGAAACTCATCGTGGGATTCATTTTCTTTAAAATTTGGACTTGTACTGTAAGGACTTCAACTGACCTTCCTAAGACTCAGGGCTGTTCCTTCCTAAGACATCAAGTCACTGAGGTAGGACAAAAGATTGCTATAGTCCTATTATTTTATAGTTATTATAAGTATACCAGGACTCTAAAAGAAACTTGTTTGTATAATGATATTCTATCCAAGGTATGTAGCCCAGGAAATAACCAACCTGATGCGTGTTATGACTCATTTTAAGCCTCCTATGATCACAGTTTTTAAAATAAGACTAAGGACTGGTCCTTTTCTAAGTGACACAAGTAAAGTAATAGCTAGAACAGAAGAAAGAGGGATCCCCAAAAATGTAACCTTAAAATTTAACACAGGTACTGCTGTTAGTAATAAGCAGCATGGAATGGGATGCAGTTCTCCAGATTAAGAAAAAAGTTACACGGCAAAAAAATAAGTATAGCTGTCAAGAATCAAATTGATGTGAAATGTGTCAATAGTGGTCTTGTGTCATTTGGGCTACTTAAAAATATATATATAAAAAATAAAAAAGAACTTGTTTGGCTCCAGAAAGGAAAAGTCAGCCCCTCCTGCATGAGTGGGAGCTGCAACCCTTTAGAAGTGTTCATCACAAACCCCTCAGACCCTGAACCCATGTGTAAAAATTAGTTCCCAGCACTAGGAGGATTTAAAACTCTTATAATAAAAGTTATAAGAAGAAGAAGAACCTGCTTACTGCTCCCTTGTTTGCTATCTGTACTTCTTCAAATGATAAAAGAGCTTCATTGCTACCTTAGTTCATCAAAATGCTTCAGCACAAGTATACTACATGAATCACTATCAATCTACTGCATAAAAAGACATAAGTAGGAAAAATAAGAGTGAGAACTCCCACTAATAAAAAGTGAGAGTCTCAAAAGGGTGGAATGAGGAAAGAGAGAGATCCTCTCATATTGTTTTATATTGTTTTATACTCAGTACCTGTTCTAAGAAAAAAACAAGGAAGTAAAACCAAAGACAGGCAGCACAGTGCCAGGCCCAAAATCAGGCCTGGACCTGCCTGGCCTAAACCCAGTAGTTAAAAATCAACTCATAACTTAGAAACCGATATTATTCATAGATTCCAGGCATTGTATAAAAGAACATAGTGAAACTCCCGGTCCTGTTTTGTTTCTCTCTGACAACCGATGCATGCAACCCCTGTCACATACCCCTTGCTTGCTCAAATCAATCACGACCCTTTCACGTGAAATCTTTAGTGTTGTGAGCCCTTAAAAGGGACAGAAATTGTGCACTCAAGGGAGCTTGGATTTTAAGGCAGTAGCTTTCTGATGCTCCCAGCTGAATAAAGCCCTTCCTTCTACAACTTGGTGTCTGAGAGGTTTTGTCTGCAGCCCGTCCTGCTACAACTCCTGTGATCCCAGCACTTTGGGAGGCCGAGGCAGGTGGATCACGAGGTCAGGAGATCTAGATCATCCTGGCTAACACCGTGAAACCCCGTCTCTACTAAAAGTACAAAAAATTAGCCGGGCGTGGTGGCAGGTGCTTATAATCCCAGCTACTCGGGAGGCTGAGGCAGGAGAATGGCGTGAACCCGGGAGGCGGAGCTTGCAGTGAGCCGAGATCGCGCAGCTGCACTCCTGTCTCTTATACACATCTAGATGTGTATAAGAGACAGGATCCGGCCACTGCACTCCAGCTTGGGCGACAGAGCGAGACTCCGTCTCAAAAAAAAAAAAAAAAACAAAGAAATTGCAGAAGTAAACTTTCAGAGGGGATGAATTTTGTTTGGTTTATTCTAATATGCCTTCTGTTTTACAAGGAACACGGTAGACAAATGTTTGTTGTAGTACAGTGCTACTCAAAGTGTAGCCTAGACTGGCAACCTGCAAACTCTTTGCCCATCTTGAAGAGATAAGGAATTTGCAGCAGAACCAGTGCACTACCACTTTTAATGAGAAAGTCTCCTTATGGGCCAGGCTCAGTGGCTCACTCCTGTAATCCCAGCTCTTGGGGAGGCTGAAGCGAGTGGATCACGTAAGGTCAGGAGTTTGAGACTAGCCTGGAAAACATGGTGAAACCCTGTCTTTACTAAAAATGCAAAAATTAGCTGGGCGTGGTGGCACATACCTGTAGTCCTAGCTATTTGGAAGGCTGATGGAGGAGAATTGCTTGAACCTGGGAGGCGGAGGTTGCAGTGAGCCCAGATCACGCCACTGCATTCCAGCCTGGGCAACAGAGCAATACTCTGTCTCAAAAAAAAAAAAAAACCTCTTTATGAAGAAAAGATGAACTGAACTAAACACGGTGATTAATGATACTATTGGTTTACATTCTGATTCAACTCCTTATTTTGTCATAGACCAACACTTTAAGCAGATTTGAGAAAAGAAGTAGAGAAGTAGAGTTTTAGAAGTTGAGAAAATGGCCGGGTGCAGTGGCTCAAGCCTGTAATCCCAGCACTTTGGGAGACCGAGACGGGCAGATCACGAGGTCAGGAGATCAAGACCATCCTGGCTAACACGGTGAAACCCCGTCTCTACTAAAAAAAAATACAAAAAACTAGCCGGGCGTGGTGGCGGGTGCCTGTAGTCCCAGCTACTCAGGAGGCTGAGGTGGGAGAATGGCGTAAACCCGGGAGGTGGAGCTTGCAGTGAGCTGAGATCCGGCCACTGCACTCCAGCCTGGGCGACAGAGTGAGACTACGTCTCAACAACAAAAAAAAAAAAGTGAGAGAAGACAGGATGCTCAGGAAATTATTTTCTGATTCATATAGTCTGTCAAATCAAAATATGCTAAGTACCTCATCAAAATGTAAAGCCTCTGCAAAAGACTCTTTAAGAGGATGAAAAGGCCAGGCGCGGTGGCTCACAGCTATAATCCCACCACTTCCAGAGGCCAAGTGGGTGGATCAGTTGAGCCCAGGAGCTCCAGACCAGCCTGGGTATCTGCTGAAACCCCGTCTCTACAAAAAAAATTTGAAAAATTGAGCCAGGTGTGGTGGTGTGCACCTGTAGTCCCAACTAGTCAAGAGACTAGGGTGGGAGGATTGCTTGAGCCCAAGAGCTCAAGGTTGCAGTGAGTGGTGATCACACCACCATGGCTGGGGGTGGGGATGGGAAAGGATGAAAAGATGAATTACATACTAGGGGAAAATATTTGTAAACCACGTATCCAACAAAGGACTATTGTGTTTAGAATATATAAATGACATTTGGCCTGATGCAGTGGCTCATGCCCGTAATCCCAACACTTTGGGAGACCAAGGCAGGAAGATTTCTTGAGGTCAGGAGTTCGAGGCTGTAGTGAACTATGATTGCACCACTGCATGCAGCCTGGGCAACAGAACAAGACCCTGTCTCAATAATAATAACACGCGGGTGTGGTGGCTCACGCCTGTAATCCCAGCACTTTGGGAGGCTGAAGTGGGTTGATTGCCTGAGGTCAGGAGTTGGAGACCATCCTGGCCAACATGGCAAAACCCTGTCTATGCTAAAACTATAAAAACTAGCCAGGTGTGGTGGCACGTGCCTGTAACCCCAGCTACTCGGGAGACTAAGGCAGGAGAATCACTTGAACCTGGGAGGCAGAGGTTGCAGTGAGCCAAGATCACACCACTGCACTCCAGCCAGGGTGACAGAGCGAGATTCTTGTCTCAAGAAAATAATAATAATAAAGAAGTATCAAAACTCATTTTTGATACTTTTAACAAAACAAAACAGTAACAAAAACATTAACAGACATTTTACTAAATTAACAAAAACATTAACAGACATTTTACTAAAGAGAACGTATGGTTGGCAAAGAAGCACATGGAAAGGTGTTTAACATTAGCCATTAGGGAAATGCACATTAATGACACAGTGAGATACCACTGTATACCTAGCAGAATGACTGAAATAAAAAATAACAACTTTAAATGCTAGCAAGAATGCGAAGAAACTGGATCACTCATACACTATAGTGAGTATGTAAAATAGTGCAGCCACTCTGGAACATAGTTTGGCAGTGTCTTTTTTTTTTTTTGGTAAAATTACATAGAGCCACACGCAGGTATAAATATGAGTAGGTATACAATTGGTAAAATCTGTGGGATTTTACATAGGGAAAATTACATAGAGCCACACACAGGTATAAATATGAGTAGATATACAGTTGGTAAAATCTGAATAACCTCTGGATTGTACCAATACCACTTTTCTAGTTTTACTACTGTAATGTAGTTATGCAAGACATTGACATTGCAGGAGGCTAGATGAAGAGTGCATGGAACTTCCCTGTACATTTTTTTTAAATTAATTTATTTATTTTTGAGACGAAGTTTTGTTCTTGTTGCCTAGGCTGGAGTGCAATGGCACGATCTTGCCTCACCGCAACCTCGGCCTCCCAGGTTCAAGCAATTCTCCTGCCTCAGCCTCCCAAGTAGCTGGGATTACAGGCATGCG
>NW_012106141.1:5159382-5161934 GCF_000951045.1 Mandrillus leucophaeus | reverse complement strand
AGAAAAAGAATTCAGAAGGCCAATTATTAAGCTAATCAAGGAGGCACCAGAGAAAGGTGAATACCAAATTAAAGAAATAAATATATATATATATATATATGTCTGTGTGTACCTGTGTGTCAGGTAGAAAACCTCGTTCCTGGGGTTTATATAGCTGCGAACAAACAGACATGGCCTCTGCCACATGGACTAATGTCTTGGTTCTTGTCGTAGGAAAACATGTTAGACAATTAGTGACAAGAATAAAGAGAATTATAAAAGAGAAGGTGTGGTGTCCTGTACAAGAAAGAACATAACAAGCTGACTTTGTCTCAACTTGAAGATCAGTCAAGGAACAATTTAAATGAAGACTCAAAGGATGAGGGACATCAGCCATATGCAGAGGTGTAGACAGAACATGCTAGGCAGAGGGAGCTGTAAGTAAGTAGGCAACTAAAGCGCCAGCACCATTAAATAAAATACTGCTTTCGTGGAGGAGAAAAGCTGAAAACTCAATGGTTGTCAAAAGTTGATAAGCATTCAAGAATAATGGTGAGAATAGCCTGCTAATAGCATTATTCCACATTCAGGTTGATGCTGCCCTACCTTTGGACATCCTAACCTATGAAGAGAAGACCTTGTCGGCCATCTTGAGAATATGTAGCAGGTATGACAGAGAGTGGGACATTTATAGTATAACAGGGCAGAGAGAGACCAATGGAGAAATAGAGCAAAAATGCTGTCCTGAGAATGAGAATTTTTTTGTTGTGAACTCTGAGCAGCTTTTGGGAATTTAAACTGGGATGAATATGAACATTCATCCACCAGAAACTTGTACTCTAGAGAGGGCAAAACTTAGGATTTGGTTACAGCTGTAGTTTCCCATTGATGGTTACAGTTGCAAAGTCAGAAGTGAATATTTTAGAAACCTTAGTTGAGGTTCATTGTGTTCTCTGTCTATGACACAGTGTGTATTTTCTTGATATTTCTGCAGTGGTCTTGTCAAATTGTGGAGCTCTTTGACCCTGTTAGGATCCTATAAAGGCAAAAAATGTGCTTTCCGGGTGATTCAGGTAAAGACTATTCCTTCACATATTCCAAACAAGATTGAGTGGTGGGTCGACTGCTTCTTAATATACTCAACTCATTTTTGTGCTTCCATAAATGTAATATGATTAAAATGATCTAAGTAGGGGAAAATAAAGGACTTGATTGTTTCCAAAAATGTGAGCCAGAGCACTTAGATTTTAAATTCTGTGGGAGATGTTTTGGGATAAAACTTGCAGTCCTGTGGTTAAGGCTTATTTTTCACTTAACGCTTAATGCCTTGTGTGTTATATATTGGTATGCTCTTTTTGAGCTGTGACTACTTGTCATTGAAGGCTTCCTCTCAGGATGCTCTGTAAAATGCTCCTGCATCAGTTTTGTTAATCCTATAAAACTGGCACATTTCCCCATTGCCCTGTGCTTCAGTGGAGTTTCTCCCGATGCTTTAACCTTTTTCTTTCTCTTGTAGGTTTCTCCATTTCTCCTTGCATTATCTGGTAATAGTAGGGAACTAGTATTGGATTGAATGAATAGTCTTCCATTTCGGAAACATTTCTCCACTCTCATATTTATTTTTTTGGTGCCTGCATGTTTGAAGACTGAAGCAGGCTAAAAGCTCTTGATGAAATTTGTGGATGCTGAAGATGTTCCCACTAATTTCCAGCCATCGCTTTTGGTGGGGTGGGCTTCGGAGGACAGTCTGCCTGAACCTGCCAGTGCTGACCCTGCAGCACTTTCAGCATATGCACATTAAAGTTGGAGACCGCGCTGAACTTAGGAGGGCCTTCACACAGACAGATGTGGCTACCTTCTCAGAATTAACGGGGGATGTCAATCCTTTGCATTTAAATGAAGACTTTGCAAAACACACCAAGTTTGGAAATACAATTGTACATGGAGTTTTGATCAACGGACTTATCTCAGCTCTCCTGGGAACTAAAATGCCAGGGCCAGGTTGTGTATTTCTTTCCCAGGAAATTAGCTTTCCAGCCCCTTTATATATTGGAGAAGTTGTTTTAGCTTCTGCAGAAGTGAAAAAGCTGAAGCGGTTCATTGCTATTATTGCAGTGTCATGTTCTGTAATAGAAAGTAAAAAGACTGTTATGGAAGGCTGGGTTAAAGTTATGGTTCCAGAAGCTCCCAAATCCTGAAATATGTGTTTAAAGATGTAACCTCAAACAGCAATGCTGTAGTTAAAGAGCCTCTGGGGAAATGGATTGCTGCTTTTCACCAAAGAATGGTTGATAGGCCCAGAAGCCCATCTTAGTTAGGGGAAGGGAGCAGGTATAGGGTTGTTCAAATGCCCACTTTCCGGTTTGGCCTTATGCTTCATGCAGACTTGAGCGTATGCAGGATTTTCATTATCTGCCTGGCTTTTTTGTTTTTTGCTTTTTAATTCAAGAAGTGGGCTGGGCCCGGTGGCTAATGCCTATAATCCTGGCACTTTGGGAGGCTGCGGCAGGTGGACCACTTGAGGTCAGGAGTCCAAGACCAGCCTGACCAACATGGTAAAACCCCATCACTAC
>NW_012106141.1:5157620-5158634 GCF_000951045.1 Mandrillus leucophaeus | reverse complement strand
GGGCAACAGAGCGAGACTAAAAAAAAAAAAAAAAAAAAAAAAAAGGCCAAATTGTTCTAGCACTTTCTACATAGGGGTTTATGCAACTGCACATTATGTGATGTTTAATTGTCACAGAGATACTCGTTTTAAGCACTTTTAGCCTAATGTACTGGAAAATTGCTTAATGGATTTTTATATTCTATTAGAAACATTTCCATATTGGTGAAATGCCACTTATTTCTTTTTCTGAGGAGCAAATCTCGAGTAGCAATGGGAAGAAAGCCTGGCAACAGCCACCATTTGTCTTGTGGACCTGACATGCATATTCACCTAGAAAAAGAAGAAATTGCTAAATGCACACTGATACCTCTTAGGCAACCACAGGTTTTCATTTTGTGCTGAATTATTAGTCATTTTTCCTTTATATTTTTAGAGTATGATTCAGAGACCAATTTATTCCCAAAGAAAATTGCCATGACATCTATTAAGTTTTTATATTAAAACATTTTTTACCAAGGGATGACTGTCACTCTGAGCAACTGTGCCACTGTGAATGCCTCATGTATCAGCATAGCTTATTATCTAGCTCTGTCTGAGCAGAATGGGAATGCTGCTGAATTAGTGTTGGTCCACAGGTATCTCCAGGGTCCCAGATGTTTCAACTCCTTTGTTCTTATCTTTGCTTTTATTTTGGGTTACAAACACAGCAGATAAATTAATTCTCAGCATCTTCAGAGAAATTATGAGTTGGAGCAGAATCACCAACTAGAAGAAACCATTTAAATTCAAAAATTGGGCTGGGCGCAGTGGCTCACACCTGTAATCCCAGCATTTTGGGAGGCCGAGGCGGGTGGATCATGAGGTCAGGAGATCGAGACCATCCTGGCTAACATGGTGAAACCCCGTCTCTACTAAAAAATACGAAAAAAAAAACTAGCCGGGCGTGGTGGCGGGTGCCTATAGTCCCAGCTACTCAGGAGGCTGAGGCAGGAGAATGGCGTGAACCCGAGAGGCAGAGCTTGCAGTGAGCCG
>NW_012106141.1:5153671-5157570 GCF_000951045.1 Mandrillus leucophaeus | reverse complement strand
ATTGGGAAGGTTATTTGAAGACTCTACTTTTAAATCAGGCATGGCGGCTTACGCCTGTAATCCCGGCATTTTGGGAAGTCAAGGCAGGCGAATCACTTGAGGTCATGAGTTCAAGACCAGCCTGGCCAACATGTAAAACCCCATCTGTACTAAAAATACAAAAACAAACTGGGTGTGGTGGCGGGCACCTGTAATCCCAGCTACTTGGGAGGCTGAAGCAGGAGAATCGCTTGAACAGTTGCAGTGAGCCAAAATCATACCATTGTACTCATCCTGGGTGACAGAGCAAAACTCCACCTCAGAAGAAAAAAAAAGATTGTACTTTTAGGAATTCAGACCTAGATAGATTTGCATTTGGATAACAGAACCCTACCTATATCTTTGTAGAAGCAGCTTCTCACTGAATTTTAACTGTAACAATTATTGAAGGTGAAAATAGAAGTTGGGTCATCTTTGAACACCTACCTTTTATCAATGAATATTTTTAGGCCCTGTTCTTAAGTATCTGAGTCACAAGGTGGCATCTTGGGTCTACCTTCAGTGAGACTTGCGTTTCAGGGGAGAGGTGTATGTGCATCCTTGGTCTCAGTTATGTAAACTCTGATCTATAAAATAGTGGTAACACATGCCACATGGGATAGTTGGTGGAGATGATAGATGGAGTTAAGCACAGGGCCCAGCCTCTCAGCAGTAGCTTCTAATTACTGTTGCCCATTTCCCCTGCAACTGAGGTGAGAGGTTTTCCTGAGTTTGAAGCTGACTGGCCCACAGTTAAACATAACAGACCAGTCTTTCAGGGTGTCAACCAACCTCTGTTAGTGTTCTTAAGTACAGTTCCTCTTTTAAAAGTTCAGATTATTCCTTGAAAATTTGGATCTACCTCTCATGAATAATACATGCTTATAGTAAAAAAAAAATTGTAAGAAATAAAAAAATACTAAGAAGATTATGGAGGCCAGATTCTTAAGACTGGGGGCTGGGGGCCAGGGAGGTTATATTGAAGGGAAGATGTACCTAACATGTTAGTACTAAATGGCCATCCCAACACAGCCAACACTTTTGTTTCCATTTTTTAATAACATTGAGATGTAATTCACATACCATAAAATTCACCTTTTTAAAGTGTACATTTCAGTGGTTTTCAGAATATCCACACAGTTGTACAACCATCACCAAATCAATTTTTTTTTAGCAATTTTCATCCCCCAAAAGAAACCCCCATTAGCAGTCAATCCATTTATCTCCTCCAGTCCTAGAGAGTCACCAGTCTACTTTCTGTGTCTATGGATTTCCCTGTTCTGGACATTTCATATAAGTTCATACAATATATGGTCCTTTGGAACTGGCTTCTTCGATATAGCATGTTTTCAGGGTTCATCCATTTTACAGCATGTATCAGTACGTTTTATTTTATGGCTGAATAATATTCCATTGTATTTACCCATCCATCAGTTGATATTTGGATTATTTTTGCTTTTTGACTGTTTAATAGGAACATTATAGAAGAGGTTTTTATGTGCACAGGTTTTAAATTCCACGAGTGGAATTGCTGGATCGTGTAACTTTAATATAAAGAATTGTCAAATTGTTCTTCAAATTACTATTAGGCATGAGGTGGTATCTCATTGTAGTTATGATTTCCATGTATCTTATGTCAGCCAATACATTCAAAACAATCTATGACAGAATTTTTAATTTTTACCCAGAGAGCAGCTGAACAGATGACTAGAAATAATTATTCTAGGCCAGGTGTGGTGGTTCACGCCTGTAATCTCAGCACTTTGGGAGGCTGAGACGGGCGGATCACGAGGTCAAGGTCAAGTGATTGAGACCATCCTGGCCATCGTGATGAAACCCCATCTCTACTAAGAATACAGAAAAATTACCTGGGCGTGGTGGTGCATGCCTGTAATCCCAGCTACTCGGAGACTGAGGCAGGAGAATCACTTGAACTGGGAGGCGGAGGTTGCACTGATCCCAGATCGTGCCACTGCTCTTTATCCTGGGTGATGGAGTGAGACTCAGTCTCAAAAAAAAAAAAAAAAGGAAAAAAAATGGATTATTCTAGTCACTAGAGGGCAGTGCTGTGTATAAAGTTAGTACTTTAAAACTTTAATATTGTATTATACCATAACTCTCCTTTTCAAAGGTGGAAGACAAGACCAAAATCAATGTGAGGAGCAAGGATAATGTTCTCGTGAGTTTCAGAATGCGCAGTATATGCAGGCTGAGGTACACCTAAAGAAGACGTTTATAGGTGAATCACTAGACGTGCTGAAAATGTGTTCAAATGGCAAAACACAATGGGAAACATGAGGCAAAAATATATGGACTTGAGGCCAAAACCGCTTGCTCCTGCAGAACACATTCCCTGGGATTTAGCAGCAGTCTTAAAGTTATGTCCATAACTGGAACGGGATGTGATCATTGATACTGATAGCCACCATTTTTTCAGGGCCTGATGAGTTGATTTTCTACATTAATGCTAATCCTTGAAACAACTTTGTGAAGTTAACGTTATCCTGTTTTTAAGTAGGATAACTGTGACTTGCCCAAGGTTGTTCAGTGAATAAGCAGTACAGCTGGGATTCAAACTTGGACCTGCCTGGCTCCAAAGCCTTTCCTTTTTCCATCACTCTGTGGGTCTTAGGTTCCTGTAGGGGCCAAAGGGAAACTTCCCCTTTGCCCTCTGAAGGTTCACTCTGAAAAATCAACTGAGAAAAGGCAGATTAATTGGAGAAAAGGCATACCAATATATTAGCTTGCATGAAGGGGAGAGCCACAGAGTGATTATCCCCCCAAACCCCTACACAATAGGGTTTAGAAGCTTAAATACCACCTTAAGGTTACAGAAAGAGTGGGCTCGGATCAGTGGCATAACAGTTTCCGGGAGCGGGAGAAGAGGAAGCCTGGCTAGCAAAGGTGGTCTTGTTACATAAATGAAGCTCCACAGGTGGCAACCCTCAAAAGAATAGATGATGAATGTTTTAGATCTTTTTTGTTGTTTGAGATGGAGTCTTGCTCTTATTGCCCAGGCAGGATTGCAATGGCGCGATCTTGGCTCACTGCAGCCTCCGCCTCCCAGGTTCAAGCGATTCTTTTGCCTCAGCCTCCCCAGTAGCTGGGATTACAGGCGCATGCCACCATGCCAAGCTAATTTTGCGTTTTTAGTAGAGACGGGGTTTCACCATGTTGGCCAGGCTGGCCTCAAAATCCTGACCTCAGGTGATCTGGCCTCCCAAAGTGCTGGTATTACAGGTGTGAGCCACCATGTCCCAGCATGTTTCAGACCTTTAAAGTGTCAGACTGAGTTAATCTTCCCAAGATCCAGACAAGGGAAAGCCAGGCTGCATCAAGCAGATTCTCTGCAAATACAAGTTTCCCCCACAAAAGACAACTTTGCAAGGCTACTTCTGTTGGCTCTCTGAACAGCCATCTGAAAATATGACAAATATATTTTGGGATGAAATATTTTTATTTCCTTCATTGGCATTGCTGGAACTGGAGCACTGTCAGTTTCTGTAATAGCATCTTACATGGCATTAAAATAATGGGAATCATTCTATAGCAGTCTTTTTGCTTTCGGAATGTTCTAGATCTTATTCCCTGCTAGAGTTGTAGCATTTTCCTAATACTATTAGTTGAAAGTCTTCCACCCATGCATATCACCTACCCTTTTTTTAAGCCAACATTCAGTGATTATTTGTCATCACCGAAGAATTGCTTAAAGGGTTAAAGATGAAAAATATAGGGAAAGGAAGGGATGTCAGATCTGAATGATAGTTGATTTATACTGTGTAAGTTTCAAAAGTAGCCCCAGGGCGCAGTGGCTCAACGCTGAGGAAAGAGAGAGACCCTCTCATATTGTTTTATACTCAGTACCTGTTATTAAGAAAAAA
>NW_012106141.1:5144208-5153621 GCF_000951045.1 Mandrillus leucophaeus | reverse complement strand
AGAACAGAGGCACACAGCAGCATGTCTGGCTTATTTTTTGATTTTTTTGCAGAGATGAGGTTTCACTTTGTTGCCCAGGCTAGTCTCAAACTCCTGGGCTCAAGCAGTCCTCCCACCTTGGCTTCCCAAAAGTGCTGGGATTACAGGCATGAGCCACTGTGCTCGGCCTTCATGTTCACTTTCTTAAAATGTATGTATTTTTGTTGTAGAAATGTGGGTCTCACTGTGTTGCCCAGGTGGTCTCGAACTCCTGGTCTCAAGCGATACTCCTGCCTTGGCCTCCCAAAATGCTGGAATGAGCCTCTGCATACAGATTTCCACATTTTTATGCTCCCTAAGAGTCATGGTCTTTGAAATCTATAAATCAATAAAGGTTGGAAACAGAGAAGTAGACAAGAAGTTATCAGTACTCCTCTTTAAATAATAACTTGTCATTTTTATCTAGAGTCAAGATTCTCAAACCACACATGCTTTGTTAAAGCTGGCTATCAGGAAAACTGGTTGCTTGGCTTTCTCATTCTGAGTCTATACAAACTGCTCAAAAGAATGACTCTTAATGAAAGCTTGAGTGATCCTCAAATTAGGAAATCCTCTCCCAGATAATTGAGAAGTGGCCTTGACTGTACCAGGTCACATGTGGAAGCGAGTACAAAAGTAATGACTAAAATAGGCCAAGGCGGCCAGGCACGGTGGCTCAAGCCTGTAATCCAGCACTTTGGGAGGCCGAGACGGGCGGATCACGAGGTCAAGAGATCGAGACCATCCTGGCTAACACGGTGAAACCCTGTCTCTACTAAAAAAATACAAAAAACTAGCCGGGCGTGGTGGCGGGTGCCTATAGTCCCAGCTACTCAGGAGGCTGAGGCAGGAGAATGGCGTGAACCCGAGAGGCAGAGCTTGCAGTGAGCCGGGATTGCGCCACTGCACTCCAGCCTAGGCGACAGAGTGAGACTCCGTCTCAAAAAAAAAAAAAAAAATTCAAAAATTGTAAGGAACCCAGAACCAATGTTAACACCACATAAATACAAGATTAATAGGAGGCCCCCCAGTTAATCCCTAAGGTGATTTTTAGCTATAAAGCAATTCAAATGACCTTCTTATAAACCCTGGGCAGCAGTCCCCTGTGATGTGGTGGAAAATATCAACACGTAAAGGAAATAAGAATGACTGTGGGTTGAGTTTTGTTGTTTTTAGATCCAGATCATGAATATTTAAAGAAATAAAAGCATTTTGAGTTGGGAGGCCATGCTACTTAGGAAATACTGAGTTTTTCACAAGCTTCTATGATCTGATTTTGTAGAGTAGTTGCCAGGCCTAAGGAACATCCTCGCTAAAACTAATTATCTTCAGTCAATCTGGGCAAACGTCAAGTTGTTAGACAAACAACCTGTGGGCCATCTAAACATTTGGCAACAGTGGGAAATATAAATATATATATACACACACATACATGTATATATGTGTGTGTCTGTGTGTGTGTGTGTGTGTGTGTGTGTGTGTATATATATATATATATATATTTTTTTTTTTTTTGCTACCCCTGAGTAGTTGTGTGTGTGGCAAAAGCTGAGGTTCCCTCATTCCTCATTAGCCTTAGGCAGCCTGAGACTATAGAAACAAAACTGATTTACATTAGATCAGCTCCAGCCTTGGGGGCGTTTCCCTATGTTCAGCCTGAGCCATTTCTTTTCTTTTTTCTGAGACAGGGTCTGGCTCTGTCACCCGGGCTGGAGTGGAGTGGTGGGATCACAGCTTACTGCAGCCTCGACCTCCCTGTGCTTATGTGATCCTCTTACCTCAGCTTCCTGAGTAGCTGGGATCACAGGCGCATGCCACCATGCCCAGCTAATTTTATGACTTTTTGTAGAGACGAGAATCTCACTGTGTTGCCTAGGCTGGTCTCAAACTCCTGGGCTCAAGCGATCTGCCTGTCTTGGCCTCCCAAAGTGCTGGGATTATAGGCGTGAGCTACCATGCCCAGCTAGGCTTTAGCCATTTCAAATGCCAAATGGATATTAAGGCTCTCCTGGGGTTTGAAACCCAGTTCCCCATGGATCATGGATCCAGTTTAAGTCCAGTATCCTCAGAGGATCACTAACAAGACACCAATTTGGGTAGATAAAAATAGATCATGAGGCTTACCACAATATTTATTTTAAGGGGCTCACTTCCCAGAAGAATTCACAGAGAAAGGGAAAGGCTAGACTGAGAGCTTGTCTCTGGTTTCATTTCATCAAATACCTGATTTCTCACTTTCAGTTTCCTTTCCTTAGTAAGGAAAACTAGATAGGGCTGTTATTTTATGATCTTTGCAACTCTGACCTTCAATTCTATTTCCTTTTCTGTTCTCTTCCTTTCCAGGGAGAAAACTATTTGAATACCTTTCCGTTGAACAACTTTTCTCTCCCTGTACGGTTCACCTGCTGATTTCCTTTATTTTTAATTTTTATATATATTTTTAGAGACAGTCTTGCTTGGTTGACCAGGCTGGAGGGCAATGGCACAATCACGGGTCACTGCCACCTCAGCTGGGCTCAAGAGATCCTCCCACCTCAGCCTTCTGAGTAGCTAGGCCTACAGGCATCTATCACCACACCTAGCAAATGTTTAAAAATTTTGTAGAGACAGGGTCTCACTGTGTTGCCCCACCTGGTCTTGAATTCCTGGCCTCAAGCCATCCTCCCGTCTCAGTCTCCCAAGGTGCTAGGATTATAGGTGTGAGCCACCATGCCCTGCCTCCTTTTTTTGTTTTGTTCACACATCTATTTGACAATTATTTACTGAGCACAAACTCTGTGCCAGGAACTGTCCCCAAAGAGACCCAGGAGTCCTAAAGAAACAAGCCCCCACACCCGACCCTGATTTCCTTTATAACATAAGAGCTAATACCCTGCATTCTCCCTACCAGCCTGTCTTCCAGGTCATTGCTTACGTGAGCTCATCCAGTCCTCGCAATGATCCCACAGGGTGGAGGCTATCATTATCTTCATTCTGCAGATGAGGAGCTGAAGCAAAGAGAGGTCAGGCTACCAGTGAGCTGTGGAGCCGGTATGAACCCAAGAAGTCGCCTGGGAGCTTAGGCCCTTAACCATGACCAACACTCCAGCTTCTTCCTCAGGCTTATGAGGGCAGCTTTTTGCCTAGTTTTTGAATGTCACAATCTTTTTTTCTCTCCTTACCTATCTGCCTACCTTCCCCTCTCCCTCCCGACTTCCCCACTTATCTCCCTCTTCTCATTCTCATCACTCATTCACTACTTTTTTAATTATTTATTTATTTATTTATTTTTGAGATAGAGTCTTGCTCTGTCGCCCAGGGTGGAGTGCAGTGGCACAGTCTCGGCTCACTGCAACCTCCGCCTCCCGGGTTCAAGCGGTTCTTCTGCCTCAGCCTCCCAAGTAGCTGGGATTATAGGCACGTGCCACTACGCCTGGCTAATTTTTGTATTTTTAGTAGAGATGGGGTTTCACCATATTGGCCAACAGGCTGGTCTCGAACTCCTTGTGATCTGCTTGCCTTGGCCTCCCATAGTCCTGGGATTACAGGCATGAGCCACCACACCAGGCCTTTTTTTTTTTTTTGAAACGGAGTTTCGCTCTTGTTACCCATGCTGGAGTGCAGTAGCGTGATCTCGGCTCACACAACGTCTGCCTCCCGGTTTCAAGCAATTCTTCTGCCTTAGCCTCCCGAGTAGCTGGGGTTATAGGCATGCGCCACTATGCCTTGCTAATTTTGTAATTTTAGTAGAGACAGGGTTTCTCCATGTAGGTCAGGCTGGTCTCGAACTCCTGACCTCAAGTGATCTGCCGCCTCGGCCTCCTAAAGTGCTGGGATTATAGGCTTGAGCCACTGCTCCCGACCCCCTGATTACTTTTATCTGCATGTTATTCATGTTCCCATCCTTGAAGCAGCGGAGCCCAGGCCAGATATGTTTGTCAGTGGTCACTGTGATCTCAGAGGGGCTCCTCCGAGCGAAGTATCTGTTCCCTTGCAAACGCCCTTAACTGTCAGTTGCTGGTGTAACAGAGCTGGGAATAGAAGGGTGCGGAAGGGTTCCTTTCCACACGTTTCCTGTTGAGCCATCTCCTCCCCAGCCCTTCACACATTCTACTCTCAGTCCTGCAGCCTACATGGCTTTGCAGTGCCCAAGACTTCCATAAACCCCTGAACTAGCCTGTCACTGCACATCCACGTTGTTTTCTTTTCTTTCTTTCTTTCTTTCTTTTAGCAGGGGTGGGGAGTGGTGGGTACAGGTTCTCACTCTGTTGCCCAGGCTGGAGTACAGTTGTACCATCACGGCTCACTGCAGCTTCAACCTTCCTAGGCTCAAGCTATCCTTCCACCTCAGCCTCTTGAATAGCTGGGACTACAGGCATACACCATCATGCCCGGCTAATTTTTTCTTTTTCTTTTTCTTTCTTTCTTTTTTTTTTTTTTTTTTTTTGAGCCAGAGTCTTGCTCTGTCGCCCAGGCTGGAGTGCAATGGCACAATCTTGGCTCACTACAACCTCCACCTCCCGAGTTCAAGCGATTCTCCTGCCTCAGCCTCCCGAGTAGCTGGGATAACACGGGTGCATCACCATACCTGGACAATTTTTGTACTTTTAGTGGTTTTGCCATGTTGGCCAGGCTGGTCTTGAATTCCTGACCTTAAGTGATCCACCCATCTCAGCCTCCCAAAGTGCTGGTATTACAGGCTTGAGCCACCACGCCTGGCCTTTATTTTTTGTAGAGATAGGGTCTTCCTATGTTTCCCAGGCTGGTCTTGAACTCCTGGCCTCAAGCCATCCGCCTGCCTCAGCCTCCCAAAGTGCTGGGATTACAGGGGTGAGCCACTGAGCTCAGACTCATTGTTTTTCTCGTTCATGTAGGTAAGCAGCTTGATAGCAGATGACATCTGTCCTGTTTGTTTTAACTCCCCTGTGCCTGACATAGTGTCTGGTATCTAGTGTTCTGCAAGGGGTTTGCTAAAAGATTGAGTGAAATGGGCCGGGTGCAGTGGCTCATGCCTATAATCCCAGCACTTTGGGAGGCCGAGACAGGCAAATCATGAGGTCAGGAGTTCGAGACCAGCCTGACCAACATGGGGAAACCCTGTCTCTACTAAAAATACAAAAATTAGCCAGGTGTGGTGGCAGGCACCTGTAATCCCAGCTACTCCTACTCAGGAGGCTGAGGCAGGGGAATTGCCTGAATCCGGGATGTGGAGGTTGCAGTGAGCTGAGATCGTGCCATTGCACTCCAGCCTGGGCAACAGAGCAAGACTCCGTTTTGGAAAAAAAAAGATTGAGTGAAATGTTCTTTCTCCATATCCTGCTATCCAAATCTCACCCATCCTTAAAGGCCCCTCTCAAACCTCAGTTCTTCCTCAGTTGCCCCATAACCCAGTCTAGTGTCATGACTCTTTTCTTTCTTATCTTCTCATGGTACCCAGTGCCTCAATTTCAGGACTCAATACAGGCTGTCTTGGAGTCACTGTTTCTGTGACAAACTTTCCTATCCTCCTTAAAAATTATTGGATGAAAAGGAGTCTGCTTCTTTTCCATTTTGTCCTCTACAGGACTTGCAATATCGAAAGTCTTCATGTACCACTTACTGACTTTGAAAGAAAAAAAATCACTACTGTGATCATTTATCAAAAACATACACGTGAAGATTGTCATCCGCCAATCACATAATCTTAAAGAAAAAAATCTAATTTGTAAAAGTATGCAAAATGCATTTTTCAGAGCATGTGAAATTTCTTGTAAGGTATGAACTATGGACAAGTTGGTTTCTCTTACAAAAGCATTTGGACTGTGTGTCTGGACAGACTACAGAGAAAATGGAGCTAAACCCCAGAGAAGCCTTCTTCCTGTTACCATCGTGACTTTATCTTATGGAAGCAGTTGTCAGAGCACTGGACTCCAGTTGTCTAACATTTTTCCCCCTAATCATACAAGTTAAATACAGAAAACCATACAGAAGAAATCATCATGATTCTGCTTCTTAGAGGCCCACTGTTCATATTTATTTATTTATTTATTTTTGAGACGGAGTCTCTCTCTGTCACCGAGACTGGAGTGCAGTGGTACGATATCGGCTTACTGCAACCTCCACCTCTTGGGTTTAAATGATTCTCCTGCCTCAACTTCCCGAGTAGCTGGGATTACAGGTGTGTGCCACCATGTTCTGGCTAATTTTTCTCTAAAAGTAGAGACGGGGTTTCACCATGTTGTCCAGGCTGGTCTCAGACTTCTGACCTCAAGTGATCTGCCTGCCTTGGCCTTTCAAAGTGCTGGGATTACAGGTGTGAACCTCTGCACTCAGCCCATATTTTGATATATTTCCTTCTGGTGTTTGTCCTATAGATATGTTGAGATTATACAGATGCTAAATTGCTTTTTCATTTACTATTATATCAAGAGCATTTCTCAAGATCATAAAATATTATTTAATCATGTGACTTTTTGTTTGTTTGTTTATTTATTTATTTATTGAGACAGGGTTTCACTCGGTTGCCCAGGCTGGAATGCAGTGACGCAATCTCGGCTCATTGCAGCCTCCACCTTCCGGGTTCAAGTGATCCTCCCACCTCAGCCTCCTGAGTGCCTGGGAGTACCCGCATGCACCACTTAGCCTGGCTTGATTTTTAACATTGCAAAAAATTCATGATTGTACCAAGATTCGTCCAAAACCCAACTGTTAGTCATTTATCCTTGCATGCTATTTTTTTTTTTAACTGATCTTTGATTATTTTCTTAGGATACTCTCCTAGATGCAGAATTACTTGGTCATAGGATAAGAACATTTTCAAAGCCCTTAATACGTATTTGTTCTAGCTCCTAGTACTAGGCCTATTACATAGTAGGTACTTAGCAAATAATTGTTGAATGAATGTATGAATGCCCTCCGAAAAGGTTGGGCCAATTTATACTCCCACCTGCAGTAAGAGAAAAGAGCCTTCTCTTGGTCAGTCCACATCACGATAGGAGTAATGATTATAGCTGAATTTTGGTTTCTGTGACTCTAGCAGGGAAATAATCTATTTGCCTTAAAACAAAGAAATGAAAGTAAAAAGTTGAATCCTCCCTAAATGACATATGGATTTGCTTTAATAGACTGCTGCTTTTAAACACACTGGCACAAAAATGGAATGCAGGGAGAGTTCTGATTATTTTAGGGCTGAATCATGAAGTTCCATGATTCCTTCTTCACATCTTGCTCTATTGGATCTTGGCCCATGGGACCAATCTGTCATGGCCACTTGACTCCATGGGGCTGCCCAACCCATTAAGCTTGAGATCTGGAGAAGGGACCCTTTACACATGATGTGGGCCTTTCCTGGGATGTCAAATTTTGGTGGTGGTGGTGCAATTACCCAGAAATTTTGTTCCCTTATCTAAAATGTAGAAATTTAGTGGAGGCAATTTAAGAGTTAGGAATCTTCCATTCTGTGAGCTGTAGGGGAAGGAGGAAACTAGTACTGACTTTGTTTTGTTTGTTTTTCTGGAGACGGTCTTGTTCTGTTGCCTAGGCTGGAGTGAAGTGGCATGATCATGGCTCACTGAGGCTTCAACCTCCTGTGCTCAAAAAATTCTCCCACCTCAGCCTCCTGAGTAGTTGGGACCACAGGTGTGAGCCATCATGCCCAGCTATTTTTTAAATTTTTTTGTAGAGACAGGGTCTCACCATATTGCCCAGGCTAAACTCCTGGGCTCAAGTCATCCACTCTCCTCAGCCTCCCAAAGTGCTGGAATTACAAAGGTGAGCCATCACGCCTGACCACGGTTTGAGGTGTTTTTGTTTGTCTGTTTGGTTTTTTTTTTTGGTTTGTTTTTTGTTGTTGTTGTCTTTTTTTTTTTTTTTTTGAGACAGAGTCTTGCTCTGTCCCCCAGGCTGGAGTGCAGTGGCGTGATCTCGGCTCACTGCAAGCTCCACCTCCTGGGTTCATGCCATTCTCCTGCCTCAGTTTCCCGAGTACCTGGGACTACAGGCGCCCGCCACCACACCCAGCTAATTTTTCTTTGTATTTTTAGTAGAGACGGGGTTTCACCTTGTTAGCCGGGATGGTCTCGATCTCCTGACCTCGTGATCCGCCTGCCTCGGCCTTCCAAAGTGCTGGGATTACAGGGGTGAGCCACCGCGCCCAGCCTGTTTGTTTTCTGAGATGGAGTCTCACTCTGTCACCCAGGCTGGAGTGAAGTGGTACGATCTTGGCTCACTGCATCCTCCCCCCTCCTGCGTTCAAGCAATTCTTCTGCCTCAGCCTCCAGAGTAGCTGGGTCTACAGGCGTGTGCCACCACGCCCAGCTAATTTTTATATTTTTAGTAGAGGGGGTTTTGCCATGTTGGCTAGGCTGGTCTCAAACTCCTGACCTCAGGTGATCCACCCGCCTTGGCCTCCCAAAGTGCTGGGATTGCAAGCGTGAGCAATCATGCCTGACCACCGTTTGAGTTTTTATTATGTGCCAAGCCCCTTCCCGGTCTACTGCATTCCTTGTATTAACCTTTTCATACAAATAATATTATCTCCACTTTGCAAATTGGGGAGTTGGAACTCAGAGAGGTTGGGTAACTTATTAAAGATCACACAGCTGGTAAATGCCAGAGCCATGGAGATGATAGTCCTCTGATTCTAAATTTAACTCTTCACTATCCTGGAGTGCTGCCCTAGGAAAGGCCAGTGTGGGTGAAATTTCTAGGTGTGTGTGGAGATGGGGGGATGAGGTGGTGCCAGGATTATGGCTTCGGGTTCAGGCAGACTGTGGGCAGATTTAGGGCTGAGAAGTGGATCCCAAGATTCTCTGACTTGACTCTTGGTTTAAATTTCTTCTAGCCCATATGGTGGGATGAAAAACTCCCAAGTCTAAGGGATGTGGTTGAGCAGGCAGTAGGGGCCAAGAGTAGAGGCTAGGGGGTCTCTGGACCATTTTATAGGGTCTCCAGTTCTTAGAGCTTGGGTCTGAGGGTTCTGAGGTCCAAGACCTCCAATTATGGGGTCCAGCTCTTAGGTGTTCAGGCCTGAGGAGCCTCGTTCAAGAGTCCCTATGAAGTCTCAATCGGAAGGGCTTGTTTCAGAAAGCCTCTGGGTTTGCAGGGCTCAGACTGGGGGTCCCATCCTGAAGGCCCTTTTTCTGAGTTTTAGGGTCGTTGGGCCTGGGGGGGTGAGAGAGGTCCAGTTCTGAGGGTTTCACGACGTATGGTCCCAGAAAAGCCCAGTTCTGAGAGGCCTGGTTTGGAAATCTCGCCCTGAAGATTCCTGGATCCCAGGGCTCAGGACCAGGCGTCCCTGGATCTGAGGATACTGGTGGTGATGGCTTAGGGTGGTGTTCACTGGTCCGAAGCCCGGAGCTAAGGGCACGGGGTCTGCGGTGCGGCTGCGAGGAGCTGGGAAGCGCGAGCCCATGGCAGCCACAGGGCGGAGGGGCGGG
>NW_012106141.1:5138814-5143523 GCF_000951045.1 Mandrillus leucophaeus | reverse complement strand
ATGGGGACCGCAGCCCCCGGCGCCGCGGGGTGGAAGGAGCTTGGCGGCGACCAGGAAAGCGACTCCGAGTTGGGGGTGCGGGAGCCTCGGGCTCACCTTGGACCAGGGAAGCAGGAACGAGACCGCTCGGGACCATCCACTTCTGCCCGCTTCCAGCCTTTTCCTTTTTGAGGCCGTGGAATTTCCTCCCTGCAGCTGAGGGTCTGGGTGATGGGGATGAGGGTGTGCCGGGCCAAATGAAGTGTGACTTCAGAGCCTACTTGTTGGGGACAGCAGAGTGCAAGTGGCTGGGGTCTACAGCCGCGTTTCCAGGTCAGCCACTTGGCCCTGGCCCCGGGAAGTGGTGGGGAAGTCAGCGGGGCTGTTAAGCAGGTGTATGAATGTGCTTCTCTAACTTGCTGTTTAGTGGGCAGTGGTAGCATTCATTTGAGTTTAAAATCCACTCGAGTAGCATAAAGGAGTAATAGGTCCTCATAGTAAACACTGGCAGAGTTCATTTCTGCTACATACACTGTCTTTTATGGGGCTTTAAAACCGTGGTTGTTTTCATTTGCTTGTACCTTTTTTTTTTGAAAGGCACACTATGCATTATAATTTCCAAGCAATAAATCCAGGAACCAGCAAGAAACCTGGAGCTCCAGCTAGTGGGACTTTTTTGGAAAAGTAATGAATGAGGAGAGAGATTCCTTCAATTGTGATGTTTTGTCAGGCCACCGAATCAGATTCAGACTCAGAGGCTTGTTTGTTTACCATTGCAGTGTGCTTGGGGGGTCATCATGTGGAGGCTAAAGCTCACAATAGGCTTCTGTTTCTCTTTTCCTTCGAGCTCTTCTGATGACTTCAAAGAGACCTTTCATTCTGTTGTATTAAAGTGAGACTTTTTTGAACCTCAGTTTCCTCTTCTGACAGCCATGCTTTGTAGGGCTTGAATTGTTCAAAGCATTCACTTCCAGTTAAGAAAATTATTATCTTTTTAAAAAGTACTATTTGTTTCACTCTGCGTATCTTTAATCCTATTCTGTAGACATGTGAGAAGGCACATATAGGGCAGAATTTGTTAAACTTGCTATCATTTGTGCCTAAAGGGAGTATGGCTTAAGGGTTGAAATTTAGGGTGAGGAGTCAAGAGTAATTCAGCTATTAAATTTGATTTTTGATTTGACTATTGGCAAGTAAGTCTTATAACCTTTCAGGGAATAGAGTCGAGTCTTTTAGGTTAATTTTGTATTGAAAGTAAAGAGATAGATGTTTATAAATACAAGCATTCTGGGATTTCTACAGCCCCAGCCCATGTGCCTACCCACACCTTAATCTTGATTAGTTTGTCCTATAATTACTTCTTTCCTTTTTGTCTTCACCAGGCTACAAGAGGAGGGGCATTTCTCCCTCACTTTGGGGTCTCATTTCCTGGTTTTTGATAGGATTTCAAATGTGTTTATCAAATGACTAAATAATCCAACTTCAACCTTACTATGCCTCTTTTTCTATTTGTGTAAAAAGGTAATTGTGAACATTGAAAAAATAACTTAGAGATCAGTGCTTTAGCTAGGTGGCGAAAGATGTAATAGGATTCTGTTTTTATTGTAGCTCTTTGTGTGTGTGTGTGTGTGTGTGTGTGTGTGTAGAGACAGCGTCTCACCATGTTGTCCAAGCTGGTCTGGAACGCCTGGGCTCAGGCCATTCTCCTGCCTCAATCCCACAAAGTGCTGGTATATAGACGTGAGCCACCACACCTGGCCCTGCAGATCTTTTCTTTAAAAAATAAAATAATTTAAGGTAGAAAATGGCAGTTCTTATAGTGATGACTGAACACAAAAGACCATGAGTCACAGGAGACCCATCGAGGCAGATGTGATAGAGTGAAAAACTGTAGCATTCTCTTGCATAATTTTTTGACTGTTCTGTGTTCTTGTCATTTTAGCTGTAAAGTTTGACTGAGAAATGTTGCATCAGCCCTGAACTTTACTGAGAAAATCATATGCTGATGCAAACTTTTTGAACTATTAGTGTCTTATGAGTAAGTCTTTTTTAAAACAGGAACTGTTGGAAATTATTTTGGAAAGTAGTTGTTAAGAGTGGCATATAGAAGAGAAAGGCACTGTTTTTTCTTGGGAAGACTGAAGATGACTTTCCAGCTTGGTAGCTGAAGGGAGATGGTGTTCCAGAAGTCAGAGCTCTACTCTCCCTTTGAAATGCTGAATCTCTAGGAGGTTACTCCTTGTATGTAGACAGAAACATACGGAGATAGAGACAGACTTGGGGTTGGAAGAGGCAAGACCTTAATACAGGTCTGGGCTGATATTTGCTAGTCATGTGATATAGGCTGGGCAAGTCGCTTAAACCTTTTTGAAGTTTAGTTTTGTCATCTGTAAATGGGAGTAATAAGTGCCTGCCCTGCCTGTCTCCCAAGGTTGTTAGAAAGATCAAATGAAATCATCCTGATGAAGTATTTGTGAAGCGTATTCTTCCTCCCTCCATCTCTTCACTCCCTGACAACATTTGTGGAAAGGGTTGAACACATTAGAGGGCATTATTGCAAGTAAGCTCATTTCTGTCCATAGTTCCTTTCATTTATCAAGTTTAACCTTGGGAAACATATATATATATATGTGTGTATATATATATACACACATATATATATATTTTAATACCGATGGGGTTCTTGCTGTGTTGCCCAGGCTGATCTTGAACTCCTGGCCTCAAGTGATCCTCCCACCTTGGCCTACCAAAGTGCTAGGATTATAGGCGTGAGCCACTGCACCCAGCTGGGAAACAACCTATAACTGAAAATGATTTAGGATTTATGAACTTGGTAGGGAAAAATTCTGTGGTTTGGAAAACTGAGTCACCAGAAGGATGAAGGGAACACAAGGTCACCACCAGAAAGGCATATTTGGATGAGCTACTGGCAGAAAGGACGTGTGTTGGTAGGCGATTCTGTGCTTTGCTGATGCTTATGCGTTTTTTTTTTTTTTTTTTTTTTGAGACAGGGTCTCGCTCTGTCGCCCAGGCTGGAGTGCAGTGGCCGGATCTCAGCTCACTGCAAGCTCCGCCTCCCGGGTTCACGCCATTCTCCTGGCTCAACCTCCCGAGTAGCTGGGACTATAGGCACTCGCCACCTCGCCCGGCTAGTTTTTTGTATTTTTTTAGTAGAGACGGGGTTTCACCGTGTTAGCCAGGATGGTCTCGATCTCCTGACCTCGTGATCCGCCCGTCTCGGCCTCCCAAAGTGCTGGGATTACAGGCTTGAGCCACCGCGCCCGGCCATGATGCATCATTTTTACGGAGCAAAATGAATTTAGCATTAAGAACTAGACCAGCCGTCTGCTGCAAGGAAATGAAGCTTCTATAAAATCAGAAAGGCTAGTATTTAGGGGGAGGATGCTTTCAGGTTAGGTTTGGAGGAAGGAGGATTTTCCAGACAAAAGGAATTCTGGTGAAAAGCCACACAGGTGAGTTGTGAGAAAATTTGAGAGGACCAAGAGAGGACAACGGAAAGATAAGTTCTTGGCTACCTAAAAGGGAAAACTTTAAAGTCAGTAGACTAAAAAAATGCTTACCTAGCTGAAATTGAAACCAGAGGAAACAGACAGTTTTGGAAAGCGCTGTTATCAAATGTGCATATCCGATTTTTGCTGGTAGGTAGGCTATGTGTGATAGCTTTTCATCTCAGTTTTCTCCTTTTTTGGGGGGGTGGGGGATGGAGTCTCACTCTGTCACCAAGCTAGAGTGCAGTGGTGCAATCTCAGCTCACTGCAGCTTCCACTTCCCAGGTTCAGGTGATCTCCTGCGTCAGCCTCCCAAGTAGCTGGGATTACAGGCATGCACCACCACGCCCGGCTAATTTTTGTATTTTTAGTAGAGACGGGGTTTCACCACGTTGACCAGGTTGGTCTTGAACACCTGACCTCAGGTGATCCACCCGCCTCGGGCTCCTAAGGTGCGGGGTTTACAGGTTTGAGCCACCATGCCTGGCAGTTTTCTCTTTTTTAAATATTCTTCTGTGGAGTTCATCTGGATCAGGGACTATTTATCTTCTATTTAGACATTTTGTTTTTGAGAAACAGATAATTATAGTGATAGTTAAGGCACAACAGAGAACATTTTTAAAAAATCTGTGGGAAAGGTAATATTACATGTTAAAATCTTTACTGAAAATAGATCTCTCCTTGAACTTTTGATATTTGGAAACTGCATTCCTGCATAGCTTATTTATTCACCTATACTCATTCATTCAACAAAACTGTATTAAATACCTATGTGCCGGGCACACGCTAGAGCTAGAATGGTGAACCAGACAGCTCCTGCGTCCATGGAGCCTTTGTTATGTTGGATTCTGAGGTCTTTTTTTTTTTTCATTGTGAGACAGGGTCTTGCTCTGTCACCCAGGCTAGAGTGCAGGATCACAGCTCATGGCAACCTCAATCTCCTGGCTCAAGCAATCCTCCTGCCTCAGTCTCCTGAGCAGCTGGGACTATAGGCATGCGCCACCATACCTGGCTAATTTTTTGATTTGTAGTAGAGATGGGGTTTTGCTATGTTGTCCAGGTTGGTCTCAAACTCCTGAGTTCAAGTGATCCTCCTGCCTCGGCCTCCCAAAATGCTGGGATTACAGGCGTGAGCCACTGTACCTGGCCTCAACTAGGATCTTTACCATTCATGAAACAGATTTTTCTTTTTTTTTGAGATGGAGTCTTGCTCTGTTGCCT
>NW_012106141.1:5136256-5137804 GCF_000951045.1 Mandrillus leucophaeus | reverse complement strand
GTGTGCCTGTAGGCCTAGCTACTTGGGAGGCTGAGGCAGAAGAATTGTTTTAACCTGTGAGACAGCGGTTGCAGTGAGCCAAGATTGAGCCATTGTACTCCAGCCTGGGTGACACAGCAACACTCCATCTCAAAAAAATATATATATTCTTTTAAAGATGTTTGCATAGTGTGTGGTAGTTAACTTGCAGCACTTCCTTTTTTTTTTTTTTTTTTTTGAGCTGGAGTCTCGCTCCCCAGATGGGAGTGCAGTGGCGTGATCTCGACTCACCGCAACCTCTGCCTCCGGGGTTCAAGCAATTCTCCTGCTTCAGCCTCCCTAGTAGATGGGATTACAGGCACCCACCACCACACCTGGCTAATTTTTGTATTTTTAGTAGAGACAGGGTTTCACCATGTTGTCCAGGCTGGTAACTCCTGACCTCAGGTGATCTGTCTGCCTTGGCCTCCCAAAGTTTGGGATTACAGGCATGAGCCACTACACTCGGCCATCTTGCAGCACTTCCACACATTATAATAAAATATAAGAGCAGTTATTTGCTGGGCATCTATTCTATGTGGTTATGTATTTTTCCCCACTTGTCCTGGAAATCTGAGATGGATGCAGTCGGAAAACCCTGAGTTGAAAGCTTTTAGGTACTGGTAATTAGTTCATTTAGAGATTGTAAGTTGTCTCTGCCTATCGAAGATGTTGGTTTTGTTGTTGTTGTTGGGGTTTGTGGTCTTTTTGTTTTTGTTTTTGTTTTGAGATGTAGTCTTACTCTGTTGCCCAGGCTAGAGTATAGTAGTGTGATCTCGGCTCACTGCCATATCCACCTTCGAGGTTCAAGTGATTCTCCTGCCTTGCCTCTCAGGTAGCTGGTATTACAGGCACCAGCCACCACGCCCGGCTAATTTTTGTATTTTTAGTAGAGATGGGGTTTTACGATGTTGGCCAGGCTGGTCTTGAACTCCTGACCTCAAGTGATCTGCCCGCCTCAGCCTTCCAAAGTGCTGGGATTACAGGCGTGGGCCACCGTGCCTGGCCAGAAGTTGGTTTTTTTTGCAACCTAATTTATGAGCTGGTGATACTCAATCCCCGTATATCACCTGTTTTGTGGACTATCCCATGAGAAAGGTTTCTCGTAATAGGAATATAAATCCGAGTACCTGACTATAATTACTAGGAAGAAATCTAAGATTCTGGGGCTGTGGTTTATTTTATGTGAAAAGATAGTTACATGTTTTGCTTCCCTAGGGAACGGTGGAAAGAGCCACCTATGTGTACTTAGCTTCCATGTGGATTGTGATCTTGAGATCGTTCAATACATAGATTTTTTTTTTTTTTTTGAGACGGAGTCTCGCTGTGTCGCCCAGGGTGGAGTGCAGTGGCCGGATCTCAGCTCACTGCAAGCTCCGCCTCCCGAGTTTTTACGCCATTCTCCTGCCTCAGCCTCCCGAGTAGCCGGGACTACAGGCGCCCACCACCTCGCCCGGCTAGTTTTTTGTATTTCTTAGTAGAGACGGGGTTTCACCGTGTTAGCCAGGATGGTCTCGAACTCCTGACCTC
>NW_012106141.1:5112872-5133342 GCF_000951045.1 Mandrillus leucophaeus | reverse complement strand
GAGTAGCTGGGATTACAGGCGACTGCCACCACGCCCGGCTGATTTTTTTTGTATTTCTAGTAGAGACGGGGTTTCACCCTGTTGGCCTGGCTGGTCTTAAACTCCTGACCTCAGGTGATCCACCCGCCTCGGCCTCCCAAAGTGCTGGGATTACAGGCCCGAACCACTGTGCCCGGCTGATTTTTTTTTTTTTAAGACAGGGTCTCAGCTGGGCTGGAGGGCAGTATGGAGCAATCGTGGCTCACTGTAGCCTTTGCTCCAGCTCAAACAGTCCTTCTGCCTCAGCCTCCTGAGTAGCTGGAACTACAGGCACGCATCACAACACTTGGCTAATTTTTAAATTTTCTGTCGAGACAGGGCCTCCCTATGTTGCCCAGGCTGGTCTCAAACTCTTGGCCTCAAGTGATCCTCCCATCTTGGCCTCCCAAAGTGCTGGGATTACAAGTGTGAGCCTCTGCACCCAGCCTAGATTGTTGATTGAAAGTTTAAGGCCGGGTGTGGTGGCTCACACCTGTAATTCCAGCACTTTGGAAGGCTGAGGTGGGTGGATCACCTGAGGTCAGGAGTTCAAGACCAGCCTGACCAACATGGAGAAACCCCGTCTCTACTAAAGATACAAAGTTAGCTAGGCGTGGTGGCGCATGCCTGTAATCCCAGCTACTCGGGAGACTGAGGCAGGAGAATCCTTGAACCTGGGAGGTGGAGGTTGCGGTGAGCTGAGATCCCACCATTGCACTCCAGCCTAGGCAACAAGAGCGAAACTCTGTCTCAAAAAAAAAAAAAAAAAAAAAAGCGTTTAAATGGGTTTATTTGGAGCAAGTAAAATAAACCCCTCTGTTCCTCCTGCAGGGCAAGTAGTGGTTTCTTTTTAGGCTGCTAGAGATTATAGGAAATGAAGCTCTTTTATGTTCCAGCTTTTGGCACCCTGAGAAACGGGGAGATGGATCCCATTTTAGAAGTCATAAGAGCTTAAGTGTTTGGGATACCAGAGGGGGAGTAAAAGGGTTTTTCCTTTGTTTTTTTCCTTAAACGAGAAGTCATTCTTATCAGTGCCTTCCTTTGCAAGCACCAAGGATGTACAGGGGGAAATTAAAGTTGACTCCTCTTCAGAAGAGATGACAGTGGCCCTTCATTTGTGGTTTCAAACTTTTGACTTAGGAGTATGGAACCAAGTGCTTTGTCTTTGGTAAATACTTGCACCTCAGGAGGAGGATAGTTTCTTCAGATTGACCGTTTAGTCTCCAGCTCACCTTGCTGACAACCACATTTAGGGTAAGTAACCATTTTTAGCTGAAGTTAAAATATCAAGTGTTTTGAGCCAGGCATGGTGGCTCATGCCTGAAATCCCAGCACTTTGGGAGGCCGAGGCAGGCAGACCACTTGAGGTCAGGAGTTTGAGAACAGCCTGGCCAACATGGTAAAGCCCCGTCTCTACTAAAAGTACAAAAATTAGCTGGGAGTGGTAGCACACACCTGTAATCCCAGCTACTTGGGAGGTTGAGGCAGCAGAATTGCTTGAACCCAGGAGACGGAGGTTGCAGTGAGCCGAGATCGTGCCACTGCACTGCAGCCTGGATGACAGAGTGAGACTCCATCTCAAAAACAAAACAGAACAAAACTTTATATAATTCACATACCATATGAGTCACTCATTTAAAACATACAATTCAATGGCTTTTGGTATATTTATAGAGTTGTGTATTCATCACCACAATCAATCTTAGAACATTTTTTTTTTTTTTTGTGAGGAGGAGTCTCGCTTTGTTGCCCAGGCTGTAGTGCAGTGGTGTGTGATCTTGGCTCACTGCAACTTCCGCCTCCCGGGTTCAAGTGATTCTTCTGCCTCAGTCTCCTGAGTAGGTGGGACTACAGGCATCCGCTACCACACCTGGCTAATTTTTGTATTTTTAGTAGAGATGGGATTTCACCATGTTGGCCAGGCTGGTCTCAAACTCCTGACCTCAGGTGATCCAGCTGCCTCAGCCTCCCAAAGTGTTGTGATTACAGGCATGAGCCACAGCACCCAGCCAGAACATTTTCAGTACCCCAAAAAGAAGCCTTAGTCATCACCCTGTTTTATAACTCAGAATGTTATTTTTTTTTTTAAACCTACAAGGCTACTAAACTAATTTAATATAAACACCTGTTTACCAAACTCCAAGAAACAACCAAGTTTTATTGTTACCGGAATTGTTTCAGAATATATTCTAAGCACAAGTTCTTTAGCTCTTTGGGCCCAACTCCTTTAAGGATCTCATCAGAGGTACTGCTTCCCTATTCATAAATACCCATAAACATGTCTTTGTGACCTCTCAGAACCTCACTGACCTGAAGCCCATTCTTAGGCTTTGGGTCTTAGGGTAAGAATCACTGTTGGAAACACTTTTTTAGGCCAGGCATGGTGGCTCTTGTCTGTAATCCTAGCACTTTGAGAGGCTGAGGTGTGTGGATGGCTTGAGTTCAAGACCAACTTGGGCAACATGGTGAAACCCCGTCTCTACTAAAAATACAAAGATTAACCAGGTGGGTGGTGCGTGCCTGTAGTCCCAGGCTATTCGGGAAGCTGAGGCACAAGAATCGCTTGAACCTGGGAGGCAGAGGTTGCAGTGAGCTGAGATCGTGCCAGTGCACTCCAGCCTGGGCGACAGAGTCAGACTCTGTCTCCAAAAAAAAAAAACCAAAAAAAAGAAAGAAAGAAAGAAAAAGGAAAATGTTTTAAAACTGTAAACTTGGAGTATTACTTATTTTAGTTGGTGTTGGTGAAATATGTGCATCTGAAAAAAATGTACTATAATACCAAATGCCAAATGTACTATAATACCAAAATATCCTACTTTAAGAAAGTCCTGTATTTAGAACAACAGATGAACTATGTCCTCTTAGTTTGAAAACAAGTTGCTTTGGGTTGCAGCTTGCCTGGTGCATTTCAGTGTGTGCACAGATGACTTATTAGACAGTGGCCTGGGGAAGGGCAAAGGGCTCTGTGTGGGAGAGCAGGGTTCTGGAGCACCAACCATGGCTCCACCTGCTGTCACAGCACCTCTTTATAATATTTAAACAAGGCTGCTCACATTTCTTTGATGTGTTCATCAGAAATAGATCATTTCTCCTTATAATTCAGTTGAGGATTTTTTGCTGGACTGGGGGGGAAGTCAATGGAGTGTTGGTATGGGAGAATCCTGGATCTCAAAATGTCTAAGAGCCACCTATAGTGGTGAAAAGGGAAGCAGTGTCGTTCTCAGTCATTCATTGCCTTCCTTTTGAGCCTGCCCTTCTGCCAGGTAACAAATGATTCCTGGGCAGGGACTCATTGCACTTTAGTCCTGCACACATTCCTCTTGGCAGAAGTAGAGAGAAATGAAGCCAGAAAGAAATAGGCCTGCTCACACCAGTATCAGACCAGCACCACAGCACCCTGCTGGTCTGCGAGAGCACAGGGAATGGCTAAGTGTCACACTGCCATGCTGTAGGCATCTATGCATATGACCATGTAGCCCACCATATTCACCAGCAGCCTGGCACTGGTTTATTCCACATTTCACAGGCACTTGTCAAGCTCCCGCTCTTTGATGAGCATTGTGGTCTCTAGGAGTGCAGTGGTGAGCAGTCGCTGCTCTAGGGGCTCTCATGCTGTTGAGGGTGGACAGGAGGGTCTGTGCATAGAGGACGCACCTCTGCTTCCTCCCACTGTAGACGGTAAGGGGTGCAGGCAGCTTGTTCTACCTCTTTGAGGCTTGTTTTGTTTTTTTCTCTAAATCCAGACTTTATTGTCTATGTATTGCTGTGTTGATTCAGTTTCAAACTAGCCCAGTCCCTGGCACATAGATACTAAGCATGCAGCAAACATTTGCTGAATAAGTGAATTTGAGAATGAATGCCATTATTGGAGGTAAATCTCTTGTGTACTACTACTGACCATTGTACCTGCCAAATGGGTTACGGGGTACTTCTGCTTCTTGTCTGCCAAACTGAATATAATTTTCTTCCTCTGAAATTACCATAGAGTATATGTGCCTCAAAGGTACACTCATTTTATACACCTATTATTTCTTACTACCTTGTTTTCTGTTTATAACCCCCCTCCCCCAATCCTACCCAGGTAAAACTGTATATAATTGGGAAGAGTAACAATGGCTTAATGACCTTGAACAAATTGCTGCTTAATTTCTCCAGCCTCAGTTTTTTCATCTGTAATGTGAGGATAGAAAGAGTATGTTAGGACTACTATAAGGATTTTTTTTTTTTTTTTTTTTTTTTTTTTGAGACGGAGTCTCGCGCTGTCGCCCAGGCTGGAGTGCAGTGGCCGGATCTCAGCTCACTGCAAGCTCCGTCTCCCGGGTTTACGCCATTCTCCGGCCTCAGCCTCCCGAGTAGCTGGGACTACAGGCGCTGCCACCTCGCCCGGCTATTTTTTTTTGTATTTCTTAGTAGAGACGGGGTTTCACCGTGTTAGCCAGGATGGTCTCGATCTCCTGACCTGGTGATCTGCCCATCTCGGCCTCCCAAAGTGCTGGGATTACAGGCTTGAGCCACCGCGCCCGGCCTACTATAAGGATTAACCGAGCTCATCCACATGGAGTATTCAGAACAAAGCCCAGCACATAAGTGTCATTTGTTTTGTTGTTTATTACTGTTGTATTTGCCAGAGCACTCGCTTATTTTCTAGTGCTTTTTCGGCATTCAAATGTATGTTTTGAATGGGAAAAGGAAAATTATTTATTTAAAAGTTTCTCTCACTGTCAACTGTGATTACTTTGCTAATAAGTGGCAAAAAACATCAGTGACACCTCAAAGAGTAGGTTTCCCCTGTTTTTTCCTTTTTACCCTGGAGTAACAGGTTTTGACAGCCATGCTTGGGAGACGCAACTCAGGACCTCCTTACCAGGCTGCAGAGCTAGCTATTGATGTTCAATGGTGATGGAAAAGGCAAGTGGTCAGCTGGGTGCGGTGGCTTATGCCTGTAATCCCAGCGCTTTGGGAGACCAAGATGGGCAGATCACCTGAGGCCAGGAGTTCGAGACCAGCCTGGCCAACATGGTGAAACCCCATCTCTACTAAAATCCACAGATAATTAGCCAGGTGTGGTGGCGGGCACCTGTAATCCCAGCTACTCGGGAGGCTGAGGCAGGAGAATTGCTAGAACCTGGGAGGCGGAGGCTGCAGTGAGTTGAGATCGCACCATTGCACTCCAGCCTGGGCAACAAGAGCAAAACTCTGTCTCAAAACAAAACAAAACAAAGCAAAAAACAAGTGGGCAGGCCTCAGTGCTCAGCCATGAGCTCCCCAGACCTGAAGAGAGGCAGCCCCTAGCAAATGCCCATTCAGCTCTTCCTCTCCCAGCTTTTGTTAATCCCTAAAGGGGTTCCAACATCAGTACACAGACATTTGATCTCAGGAACATTAACAGATACTTACCAAGAGTCTTCTGGGTGCCAGGCACTGTGCTGCCTATTAAGATAAAAAGATGAATGAAGCAGGGAGCTGACATCCTAGTCAATATAGCAGCCACAAAAGCAAAGATGAAGCAAAGTACTATACTAAAGGGCCCCTCTGCCTGGGAGAGCAGGGCACAGGGGAGAGGCTGGTCAGGTCCTCCCTGGGGCTTAGGGAACTTGGAGTGGTTAACAGAGGAGCCAGCATTTCAGAGAAAATGTTCTAAATCAGTATGCCTCAGCCTTTTCTAACTTGCAAACTCCTTTCATAGTAATAGGGAATGGTACAAACTCTCTCTGGAAGTGATTTTAAATATAAAAAAAATTTTATTTAGATCAGTATATTACTAAAAATTATATCGTTTGGGATCTGAACTATATATATTTTTAAATCATGATCAGAGGAATACAACTTAAGGCCCTGAGAACATCTTCAGACAACTTGTAGAATTACCGTTTTTATGATAATTCTCACTTGTATTTCTAACTTCTCACTAACATGTGTTTTGTCATTGGCATTACTTGAGCCTACATTTAGTCAGTGGTTTATTATGGATGTGAATGAAATCATGTATATGACTAAGAGCAAAGTCAATTAAAATACTGTGTAATGGTAAAAACTGTGATAAACCAACTGAGTTATGAACATACTCATGACTTCCACAATTCATCCCATACTTACTGTGTGTCCATTTGGAAGCTCCTACTCTATTCTAGGTTAAAGGGAAAAAATACTTATTTTTTTATTTTTATTTTTATTTTTTTGAGATGGAGTCTTGCTCTGTCGCCCAGGCTGGAGTGCAGTGGCCGGATCTCAGCTCACTGCAAGCCCCGCCTCCCGGGTTCACGCCATTCTCCTGCCTCAGCCTCCCGAGTAGCTGGGACTACAGGCACCCGCCACCATGCCCGGCTAATTTTTTGTATATTTAGTAGAGACGGGGTTTCACCAGGTTAGCCAGGATGGTCTCGATCTCCTGACCTCGTGATCCGCCCGTCTTGACCTCCCAAAGTGCTGGGATTACAGGCTTGAGCCACCACGCCCGGCCGAGGGAAAAAATATTTATGTTATTGTTTTATTGATATTTAAGTTATTATTTTTAAAAAGTAGACACAAAAGCTTTATAGCCTTTAACACATAAATCCTGAAACACCTTCTGGGGCCCCTCGCTGTTCATCCTCTTACAAACTCTTAGTAACCCACCATAAGGATCTCAGTTTAAAAATCTGAAGAATGATTCTTCTCTAAGGCCAAGGTTGCATTTGTAGACTTCAGGAGTTCATTAGTTCATTCAGCAGATACTGCTATAAGTATGCCCTGTGTTCCTGGCATGGCCTAGGCACTTGGGGTACAGGTCTAAGCAAGACAGACTTGGTTCCTGCCTTTGTTTGTTCATTCATTCCAACTGAGTTTATTGGGGAAGATTCTGGTGTGGAGTAAAAGACAGAAAAGGAAGATTAGAGCCAATTGTGGGGCTTCCTAGATGCCAGGCTAAGGAATCTGAACAACAGTGAGGGGGTTTGGGTGGATGTGTGGCTCATAAAAGTGGCATTTTAGGAAGCTTATTTTACTGTCTGTGTGCAAGGTGCAGTGGAAAGGGTGAAGGAAGGAGAGAAGAGAGTCAAGGGTGCTAATGGAACAGTGAAGTTAGAGAGGCCACAGCTCAGGTCTATGGCAGGGAGAGGGGAGGAACACAATAGAGGAAAAGTCTGCCAAGTAGAGGCCACAAGGGAAACAGAGACACCAGGGAATGATTAGAGAAGTAGTACAAGGTAGATGGTTTTCCCAGGAAGATGATGAGTCTAAGTTTAGTTTTAGACACCTTGAGTAATACTGAAAGGGGAGTGTTACTTGTCATAATAGATGACATTGTTTAAGCATTCACTATATGCCAAGCCAAGTGCTTTATAGTAATTCTATAATTATTTTTCTTTTTTCTTTTTCTTTTTTTTTCTTTCTGAGACAGAGTCTCACTCTGTCACCAGGCTGGAGTGCAGTAGTGTGCTCTTGGCTCATCGTAGCCTCAAACTTCTGGGCTCAAGCGATCCTCCCACTTAAGCCTCCTGAGTAGTTAGGACCACAGCCTCGCGCCACCACACCTGGCTAATTGTGTCCTTTTTTTGGGTGAGTGGGGTGGGGTGGGGGGGCGCAGAGTCTGGCTCTGTCATCCAGGCTGCAGTGCAGTGGCGCGATCTCGGCTCACTGCAACCTCTGCCACCCAGGTTCAATACATTCTTCTTCCTCAGCCTCCCAAATAGCTGGGACTACAGGTGCGTGACACCATGCCCGGCTAATTTTTTTGTATTTTTAGTAGAGATGGGGTTTCACCATGTTGGCCGAGGTGGTCTCGAACTCCTAACCTCAAGTGATCTGCCTGCCTCGGCTTCCCAAGGTGCTGGAATTACAGGTGTGAGCCACCATGCCCGGCCATGTTCATTTTTCATACAGACAAGGTCTCACTATGTTGCCCAGGCTGGTCTCGAACTCCTGGGCTCAAGGGATTAGATAATTCTTTCTCTCTCTGTTTCTCTTTCTGGTCAACTTTGTTGAAGTAAAATTTACATACAATGAAATTTACCAATTTTAAGTAAACAATTTGATAAATCTTGACAAATATATATATGCACACCCACTTCCATCACTCCAGTTGTTTCCTTGGTGCCCCTTTGCAGACCCTGCTCTCCTTCTGGTCCCTGGGAACTACTGATCTGTTTTCTGTTACCATTGTTTCATCCTTTCTATTAATAGAATATTATCTATAAGTGGAATCTTATACAATAAAGTCTTTTTTTTGGTCTGGCTTCTTTCACTTAACATAAAGCTTTGAAATTCTTCTATGATGTTATGTGTTTCTTTTTATTACTGAGTAGTATTCCATTGTATGGATTTAACATTATTTTGTTATCCATTCACCAGTTGGTAGATATTTGGGTTATTTCCAGTTTGGGGCTATTATGAATGGAGCTACCATGAATATTTGGGTAAAGTCTTTGTGTAGATATATATTTTCATTTCTCCTAAGTGAATGCCTAGGAATGGAATTGCTGATTGGTAGGCTAAATGTATGTTTTAACTTTATAAGAAGTTGCCAAACTTTTCTAGATTTTTGTTTTACCTTCATGATAGTTTGAATTGCATGTGTTATTATCCCAATTTTTTAGTTGAAGAAAATGAGGTACAAAAAGGGCAAGAATGAAGGTTTCTATGAGGCTAGTGAACTTTGTTTTGTTTTGTTTTTTTGAGACTGAGTCTCACTCTGTTGCCTAGGCTGGAGTGCAGTGGTGCAAACTCGGCTCACCGCAACCTTCACCTCCCGGGTTCAAGTGATTTTCCTGCCTCCCAAGTAGCTGGGGCTATAGGCATGTGTGACCACGCCCAGCTAATTTTTGTGTTTTTTCAGTAGTGATGGGGTTTTGCTATGTTGGCCAGGCTGGTCTCGAACTCTGACCTCAAGTCATCCACCTACCTCTGCCTTCCAAAGTGCTGGGATTACAGGTGTGAGCCATCGTACCCGGCTGACTAGTGAACTTTGAATGAAAGAGGTAAGAGTTGGCAGCCATCCCTAAGCTGATCTGTTGTCAGGACCTGCAGAGTAGTGGACCTGATTGATGGCTCCACTATGCATTGGTTGAAAGAGGATGAGCTAGTGGTCCCCTTCTGAACCACAGAACCAGATAATGATTTGTGTGACCATCTTCTCAGTTCTTCCATTCTGGCTACATAGGGATGGAGTTAATTTACTACATACAACAGAGGCCTTAGGGCAGTGCTGTCCAATGGAAATGTAATGCTAGCCACGTATGTAACTTTACATTTGCTAGTAGCCACATTAAAAAAGTAAAAAGAAACAGGTGAAATTAATTTAATTATATTTAACCCAGTATATCCAAAATATTTTAATTTCAACATGCAATCATTGTAAAAATTATTACTATGCTACCTTCAGTGACTAATGCCTGTAATCTCAGCACTTTGGCAGGCTGAGGAGGGAGGATCACTTGAGGTCAGGAGATCAAGACCAGCCTAAACAACATAGCAAGACCTAGTCTCTACAAAACTTAAAAAAAAAAAAAAGTTAGGTGTGGTGGTGCACACCTGTAGTCTCAGCTACTCAGGTGGCTGAGTAGAAGAATCCCTTGAGCCCAGGCGGTGGAGGCTGCAGTGAGCTATGATTGCACCACTACACTCCAGCCTAAGTAACAGAGTGAGACCCTGTATTTTTTTTTTAATTAATATATTTTATATTCCTCTTGTCATAAAAGCATTTGAAATCTGGTGTGTATTTTACAAGTACAGCGTATCTCTATTGGGAGTAGCCACATATCAGGTGCTCAGTAGCCACATATTGCTTATAGCTGCTATACTGAGCAGCACAGATACAGACATTAAAAATAATATCTGCCAGGCATAGTAGCTCATGCCTATAGCCCCAGTTACTAGGGAGGCTGAGGTGGGAGGATCACTTGAGCCCAGGAGTTCAAGGCTGCAGTGAGCTATGATCGCACCACTGCACTCCAGCCTAGGCAAGAGAGCCAGACCCCATCTCCAAAAGAAATTAAAAATAAAATCCCAAATGTATTGTTATGGAAAGAGATCCATCTTATATTAAGTGAGAGAAAAAGCAAGTCATAACACACTATGTTTAGTGTGCTTTCATTTTCTTTCTTTCTTTTTTTTTGAGATGGAGTCTCGCTCTGTTGCCCAGGCTGGAGTGCAGTGGCGCGATCTCAGCTCACTGCAACCTCTGCCTCCCAGGTTCACGTGATTCTCCTGCCTCAGCCTCCTGAGTAGCTGGGATTACAGGCACGCGCCACCACGCCCAGCTAATTTTTGTATTTTTTTAGTAGAAACGGAGTTTCACCATATTGGTCAGGCTGGTCTCAAACTCCTGACCTTGTGATTCACCCACCTCAGCCTCCCAAAGTGCTGGGATTACAGGTGTGAGCCACTGTGCCCAGCCAGTATGCTTTCATTTTCATCAATATCTTTTTTTTTTTTTTTTGAGATGGAGTCTCACTGTCACCCAGGCTGGAGTGCAGTGATGCGATCTCGGCTCACGGCAACCTCTGCCTCCCGGGTTCAAGCAATTCTCCTGCCTCAGCCTCCAGAGTAGCTGGGATTACTGGCGCCTGCCACCACGCCTGGCTAATTTTTGTATTTTTAGTGGAGACGGGGTTTCACCATGTTGGCCAGGCTGGTCTCGAACTCCTGACCTCAGATGATCCGCCCTCCTCAGCCTCACAAAGTGCTGGGATTACAGACGTGAGCCACAGCACCTGGCCACATTTTCATAAATATCTGTGTTTGTGCCTGCAAATAAACAGTCTGTAACTGCGCACTATCCGATATTGTAGCCACTAGACTAATAAAATTAAGCTAAAAATTCAGTCCCTTCGTCACCCTATCCACATTCCAAGAGCTCAGTAGTCCCTTGTGCATAGTGGCTACCATATTGGATATCAAACCTTAGGTCACTGCTCTCTTCAAACTGCTGAACTGGTTGAGAAAGACTGAGCTTAATGTCTAGAACCTGCTGGCCCTGCAGCCATTGGGGTTTTATAACCATTGAGTCCCAGAGCCTCTGTGGTTTTTAAGAGTAACACACAGGAAGGAAGCTCATTGAGGTGCACCCGTTGTTAGTACCTTTGGGAGTTTAACAGGAGCACACTGTGAAAGCAAAACAGCTTCGTGGAGGACCCTGTTCCGTTTTTGTACAACTGAAATTAACTGCTATTCAAATTGCTGAGGACCATGTAAACCTGATGTCCACTTTAGGCATGTTGTTGTAAAAGTGTTCCTTTCTGCTGCTTCCTAACTGCCTGAAGTACATTTTGGGACTTGCTTAACATTCGGGAGAAAAAATAGTTTCTGATTTGTACATAACTTCTAGGTGGTGCTCAGATTACACTCAGCTCCAGCAGTTTGTGTCCATGTAGTAGGAGGTAGGCTGCAAAGTGTAGGGGTATTAAAACCAGGTGGTTGTGGTGTTCTGAGAGCTCTGTTGCTATAGTAGCTCATGTTCTCCAGTCCTGGGTTCTTGTCCTTACTCTGCCTTTCACCCTCTCAGCTTCCCCCTGACTTGATAGACTGGTTCTGCCTGCCCAGCTGCACTCTCTTCATCAAAATGAGACCTTGGAGCATGTGAAAGCATTGTGTCCAAGGGCATAGAAGGTAGGAACCGCTGTGCCCCTGGGTCAGACTGACCTGGGGCGGAGTTCTATTCTCATCACTTACTAGTCAAGTGCCCTTGTTTAAGGCATCTACCCTCTCTGAGCCTCAGGGTTCTTGTTGTATAAGAGATGTAGTGATGCCTCACTCCAAACATTGTTGGGAGATGGAGTAAACTGAGGGCTAGAAGGCAGAGAGTAAGTGCCTCATAAGCAGAGCAGTTATACCTCCTGCTCCGAAGATATGTCTGCATGGCATGTATACTGTGGTCACTTCCACAGTTGGTTATGAAATTGGAGCTGGTGTCTCAGGATGACACAGCAACATTTTCAGACTAAGTAGGATAGGTTTATGTGTATGTTATCCTTAGTGATGGTGATCGTTATTAAAACCAGTAGGGACTTGTAGCTTGACTTCAGCCTATAGTTTCAAGCTTCTCTCCCACTAAATGCTGTAGCAGCCCTGATACAAGTAGAAGAGTTCATTTACTTTACTTTCATCTTCTGTTTTCCCAGTTTCCCTAGCACAGAAAGTACTGATGAGTAGTAAAATGACCAAAAGGTCCCTTGTCAGAGGAAAAAAGGTGCATTTATCATACCAGGCTCTTATCCAAGCTCAGATGATCTCAATCTTTATCACTCAGGATTCCTTATTTAATTTATTTTATTTTATTTTTCCAAGAAAGGGTCTCACTCTGTTGCCCAGGCTGGAGTGCAGTGGTGTAGTCATGGCTCACTGCAGCCTCCATCTCCCTGGGCTTAAATGATCCTTCTTGGGCTTAAGCGATCCACCCGACTCAGCCCCTCAAATAGCTGGGACTACAGGCGCGCACCACCACAGCTGGATTGTGTGTGTGTGTGTGTGTGTGTGTGTGTGTGTGTCTGTGTGTGTCTGTGTGTGTGTGTGTGTGTTTTGTAGAGACAGGGTTTCACCATGTTGTCCAGGCCGGTCTTGAACTCCTGGGCTCATGCAGTCCGCCTGCCTCGGCCTCCCAAAGTGCTGGGATTACAGGTGTGAACCACTGTGCCTGGCCAGGATTTCTTATTTTAAATTACATGTGTAGCAAACTGAGAAAAATTTTCCAAAAATTTCCAAAATTGTTTTCCCTGATTGTAAAAATAATTTATGCTCATGGAGGATAACTTGAAAAACACAGGGAAAAAAATTAGCCAAAAGTGGGCATAGAATCTAGGACAACAGAGGCTGGAGTCATGGTACTCCTTCTTAGAAATCAGAGACTGATAAAATTGTTTCTCATATTCAAAGAGAATGGCTGCTTTTTGTTTTTTCTGGGCGTTCTTCACAGTGCTGCCGCAGTCTCCTGTGCTTGCTGATTAGAACCCTGATATATTAACCTGCAGAAACTTTGTGTTTGCTATTTTCTTAGCAGGGAAGAAAACGAACAGTTACAAAGCCGGCCATTGTGCTGGCTGCTCTAAATATGCTGTCTTGTTTCATATTCGCCAGAACCCTGAAGGCATGATTTTGTAGATGAGGAAACTGAAGCACAGAGAAGTTAGGCCGCAATGCTAGTAAGTGGTCTTTGGACTTTGTTCCAGAACTCTGTGACGGGAAAGCGTGTGCCCTCCCCCGCTGGGGACTTGTGACTGTGCTATGGAGGAGGGATGGCACATTATGGCTGATCATGACACAGTGACCAGCTCCTCTTTCAGGCTCCAGAAGGGCTCCCAGGTGGCCTGTCTTTGAGGCAATGGAAAAGGGGGAAGGTAGAGGAGAAATGGCCTAGGAGGGAGCACTTCAGTCTCCAGCAGGTACTCAGGTCACTGCCGGCGAAGGGCGTGAAGGATGAGGAGCTGGCCACCTCAGATACCAGAGCTCAAAGAAAAAGCATAATTTCCAGCGGATCAGAGTTTCTGTGTTGTTGTCTCTTCTGGCCTGCTAAACATGTAGTGGGTAGTTCCCTGAAATTATGTTCACTTCATCCATTTGTACAGTTTTAGGGCATTGTGAGGATTATTGAACAAGTGAAGGTTTTATTTTGCTTAAAATTACTATTTAATTGAGCTTCAGATTAAAAAAAAATTTTTTTCTTTACTTTGATGTAAGATGGAATTACTATGTTTCCATTTTAGCAAATTATGTAATTTGTGTGGGTGTCATTCAAGGGTCATTGTACTATAGAATGCTGCAGGAAGTGGCTATTTAAAAAGCCATATCCATTCTGTAGTCATGTTTGAGGTCAAAAGGATTTTGGAGTGCTTCTTTGCAGTGTTTTTCCTCTTTGGAACATCAGCTGTCTTTGAAGTCATTGTGGAGACCAGCTCTCCTGGTAGGGAAGGAGACCATCCCACAGCTGAGAGTGTAGACTTCAAAAGGCCCGGAGAAGGGAGAAGAGAAGCATGCATGATCATGACGCTCATCTCACTGCAGGGATCAAAGTGTGTTTGCAATGTGTGCTTCGTCTCTTCTTTTGCTAAAGTTAAAGCACGTGATTCTATGAATTTGATTTTTTTTTTTTTTTTTTGAGACGGAGTCTTGCTCTGTCACTCAGGCTGGAGTGCAGTGGCGCCATCTCAGTTCACTGCAAGCTCCGCCTCCCAGGTTCATGCCATTCTCCTGCCTCAGCCTCCCCAGCAGCTGGGACTACAGGCACATGCCACCAAGCCCGGCTAATTTTTTTGTATTTTTAGTAGAGATGGAGTTTCACTGCGTTAGCCAGGATGGTCTCGATCTCCTGACCTCATGATCTGCCCGCCTTGGCCTCCCAAAGTGCTGGGATTACAGGTGTGAGCCACCGTGCCTGTCCTCTATGAATTAGATTTTTAAATAAAATTTATTTCATGTGGCTGAAAAGAAGATGCATTTGGCTTTATTCACCTGCCAAAATTTAGGTTAATATAGTGATGATTCTTCAGATGCCTTTAAAAACTCTTAATGTTTTCATTTGTTTTGGGGCAGTTTTTGCATATTATTAGGTTGCACAAAAATTGAAACAAAACAAAGGTAAGTTCTAGCACCGAAAATCTGCAGATGAAACAACAATAAATAATGACTACTTAGCAGAGCAAGGAGTAATCACTAATTCTAAGTGAAATATTAAGGACTGTAAGTGGCCAGACAGGTGGCCAGTGAGCTAGGCAGAAGTCCTGCAAGCTGAATTCTATGAGAATTTCCTCAGAAATCTTGCTGTCCTCTAGGATGATGTGGACTGCTGCCTGTGGCTGCAGCTGTTGTGCCATATGATTTTGAATAGGTAGAACAGCAAAAAGAGGAGCGTAAGTAAGGGATATTTAGGATGTAAACAGTCTGACTAGGTGTAGGAGGGTTTGCATGGGAAGAAAGGGTTAGGACAGTTTGGTCAGGTGGTAGAAGAATATGGAAGCTAGGCTGAGGAATTTGGATTTATCCTATGGGCCAGTGGGAGCCACGGAAGGTCCCGGAACAGAGAAGTAGCATGGTGGTAGATTCCAGCCAGATCACTTGTTTTCAGCATTCTTTTCAGGCCTTCCCGTGAAGAGAAAGTGCCAGGGGAGAAGTGAGTTTGGGAGTGAACCTAGAAGGGTGGTGTGGCTGGTAGGCGCTGGAGACAAACAGGCGTGCTTCCTCTGCCAGATCCACCACTTTCTAGTCAAGGCATCCATCCTTCAGAGACTCATTTCCTCCAGCCGAGGGAAATGGTTCTTTTTTGCTCCCTTTAAACAGCATTGGCAGATAGTGTGAGTGGTGCCTACGGGAGCCACCACTACAGAGCCCAGTGAGAGGGATTTCTAGAGGCTCAGGTTAGATACCAACGATACCCCAAAAAGACAGACGAGCTGAGCCCTTAAGAGGAGGTGGGGAGATATGGGTGAGGGTAGAGGAGATTATGTATGAGGTTTGGTTGGTGGTTGCGTCATCTGTTTCCTTCGACTCATTCATGGTTTTTTATTTTTGTGGTGTGGAGCTGCTTCCGATTTTTTTTTTTTTTTGAGACTGAGTCTCTCACTCTATCGCAGGCTAGAGTGCAGTGGCATGACCTCAGCTCACTGCAACCTCCACCTCCCGGGTTCAAGCGATTCTCCTGCCCCAGCCTCCCGAGTAGCTGGGATTACAGGCACCCACCACTACGCCCAGCTAATTTTTTGTATTTTTAGTAGAGACGGGGTTTCACCGTGTTGGCCAGGCTGTTCTCGAACTCCTGACCTTGCGGTTTGCCCGCCTCAGCCTCCCAAAGTGCTGGGATTACAAGCATGAGCCACCACACCCAGCCCAATTTCTTTAAGAGGTTTTAGAACAATGGTTCTCACCCCTGGCTGCACATTAGTACCAACTGAGGAACATTTAAGACCTGCTGGCTAGGTGTAGTGGTGGTGGCTCACGCTTGTAATCCCAACACTTTGGGAGACTGAGGCAGGTGGGATCACCTGAGGTCAGGAGTTCGAGACCATCCTGGCCAAGATGGTAAAACCCCGTCTCTACTAAAATTACAAAAATTAGCCGAGCATAGTGGTGTGCACCTGTAATCTCAGCTACTCGGGAGGCTGAGGTACGAGAATCGCTTGAACCTGGGAGAGGCAGAGGTTACAGTGAGCCAAGATTGTGAATTTTACTCCAGCCTGGGCAACAAAGTGAGACTCTGTCTCAAAGAAAAGGAAAAAAAAAGAGAAAAAACAAAAGACCTGCTAATGCGTGTGCCCAGACCAGACAAATTAAATCAGAATCTGTGAGGGCACAAGCGTAGGTATCTTTTCAAGTTCTCTAGGTGATTCTAGAATGCAAGAGGGTCGAGACCCTCTGGCTCAGGGGTAGAGAGATGGGAACACTGACAGGTATCTGCAAGACATCTCTGAACAGCTGCTGGTGTCTTTTTCTGTACTTTAAGTTTCACGGCACATCTGATAGCTGTGCCAAAAGGAAAGAGAGAATTACGTGGGCTAGGCTGGTTTGAAGGTTTGCATAAGTTTTGGCTTGAGCTACTTAACACGTTTATTTCAAAGTAATTTGTGTTTGTAGCCTCACTAAAGTAATTTGGGGCTAGACAGGTTCAAAATAAGTTTTCCTAAAATTTCACCAAACCAAATTACATTTGAGTACCTGCTACTGTGCAGTGAAATCCCACATACCCTTTCAGAAACTCAGGAAAACAAATTGCCAGTGGGGATGCTTACTTGGAAAATGGCATGGCCAGTGTTGGGAGCATTAATCAATTCCGAAGTTGTGGGAATGACAGTCCCCACCTCTGCACCCTCAGGTAAGAGTCAGTGGGTCTACATCATTGGGGTGAACCAGCTCAGTCCATGGACTAGTGAGGACTCCCACCTTTCCAAGTTGCAGAAAGAGCCTGGCCTTAGGACTTCCCCGGGTCGCCAACTGTGTATGGCAGGTTGGAGGGTCTTGGGAGTCAGCAGGACTTGGATTCCAGTTCCCAGCCAGCTGCATCCTACCTGTGCCACCTTGGGTAGCTCATTCGATCTTGCTGAGCTGAGATCTACCACCTAGGGTGGCTGTGAGGATTAATGAGAAGTATTGGGTTAGGGGCTTAGCAAAATTCGCAGCACATGATCAGTCCTCGTTTTAAGTTAATTCTTTCTTTTCCTCCCTCACTTAAGTCAGAAATCACGTGGTCTTAGTGCAAGTGCATTTCCAGTTTGAAAAACTTCAGCACTAGACCTCAGTGATTTGCCAGAATGCCCACATGCTGGGGCTTGACACAGCAGCCTCCCTGGCATGCCAAGATAGGGGGTGTTGTGTCAAGGGGAGGGGCAGAAAGGAGCGGGCCCTTTGGGGAAGTGGCAGCAGTTGGCAGGGTTTGGTGGCAGGCTGAAATCCATCTGACTCAGGTCTGCCCTGCAGGGCTGTTAGCTCTCCTTTCCATGCCTGATGGGCCTTGGTGCTTTATCTTGTCTTTTATGCACTCTGTCGATCCTGTTCCACATCAGAGAGGGATCCTGTTCCACATCAGAGAGGGCAGTAAAGATGGGAATGATTCACTGGAGGATCCCAGGCTGCAGACTCCAGCTCGGGAGGTGGAGGCCTGACTTCAAATGTCAAGTTTCTACTGGTCTGCAGGGCTCTCTTCTATTTGCTTTAATAAGAGCTACAGCCTGGTTGCAAGCAGTAGGCAGCTGTAGTTTTTTTTCTTTTTCTGAGACGGAGTCTCACTCTGTTGCCAAGGCTGGGGTGCAGTGGTGCAATCTTGGCTCATCACAACCTCCGCCTCCCGGGTTCAAGTGATCCTCCTGCCTAAGCCTCCCATGTAGCTGGGACTACAGGTGCGTGCCTCCATGCCTGGCTAATTTTTGTATTTTTAGTAGAGACGGGGTTTCACTGTGTTGGCCAGGCTCGTCTTGAACTCCTGACCTTGTGATCCACCTTCCTTGGCCTCCCAAAGTGCTGAGATTAGAGGCGTGAGCCACTGTGCCTGGCCTCTTTTTTTTTGTTCACTGCATTGGAAATTTAAGGTGAAAACATTTCCCTTTTGGTTAGGCTGGATGGTATATTAAGCAATCTAGAAAAATTCAGGCTGGGTGCAGTGGCTCACACCTGTAATCCCAGCACTTTGCGAGGCCAAGGCGGGCAGATCATGAGGTCAAGAGATAGAGACCATCCTGGCCAACATGGTAAAACCCCGTCTCTACTAAAAATACAAAAATTAGCTGGGCATGGTGGCACACGCCTGTAGTCTCAGCTACTTGGGAGGCTGAGGCAGGAGAATCACTTGAACCCCGGAGGTGGAGGTTGCAGTGAGCCGAGATTGTACCACTGCACTCCAGCCTGGGCTGCGGGACTCTGTCTCAAAAAAAAAACAAAAACAAAAACTAAGACATAAACACACACATTTGCCTAGGCCTACACAGTGTCAAGATCATCAGTATGACTCTCTTCCACCTCCACATCCTATCCCACTGGAAGGTCTTCTGGGGCAATAACACACATGGAGCTCTCCTATGGTAGCAATGCCTTCTGGATACCTCCTGAAGGACCTGTCTGAGGGTGTTTTACAGTTACCTTTCTTTTCTAAGTAGAAGGAGTATACTCTGAAATAACTATAAAAAGCAGTAGGTTTATTTACACCAGCATACTACAAACACATGAGTAATCCATTGCGCTATAACATTAAGACATCTGTGATGTCACTAGGCAATAGAAATGTTTTTAGCTCCATTATAATCTTATTGGACCTTGCCCAGCCGTTGTGGTTCACACCTGTAATCCTAGCACTTCGGGAGGTTGAGATGGGTGGATCACTTTGAGGTAAGGAGTTCCAGACCAGCCTAGCAAACATGGTGAAAACCCATCTCTACTAAAAATACAAAAATTAGCCAGGCTTGGTGGTGGGCACCTGTAATCCCAGCTACTTGGGAAGCTGAGGCAGGAGAGTTGTATGAACCCGAGAAGCAGAGGTTGCAGTGAAGTGAGATCATGCCACTGCACTCCAGCCTGGGTGACAAAGTGAGACTCTGTCTCAAAAAAAAAAAAAAAAAACCCTAATCTTACTGGACCATCATCATATTTGTGGTCTGTTGTGACTGAAATGTCATTATGCAGTGCATGACTATATATACTTTGTGGAATAATTGAATCAAGCCAATGAACATATTATCACCTCGTGTAGTAATCATTTCTTTGTGGTGAGAACATTTAAGATCCACTGTTTTAGCCATTTTGAAATACGCATTATTATTGACTACAATCACCATGGTGTGCAGTAGATCACCACAACGTATTCTTCGTGTCTTACTAGAAACCTTCGACCAACGTCATCTCTTTCTTGGTCCACTCCCACTCCCATCCTGTGGTAACCACCATCCTACTCTACTTCTGGAGGCTCATTCTTAATGTTCCTTTACAGGGGAAGCACAATGGGTGGTGCCTTGGGGCTACCAGTAACTAAGCGCACCCTGTAGGTAGACATGCACATGTTACAAATGGTATTACATGTGGGATAGCAGTGGGCCGTGGTCCAGGGCAGATGACAGCAGAAGTAACTCCCACTCCGTCCTGTATCCCAAGCCTCCATGGGCTGATGTGACCTGTTCTACTCACCTGATCCCCAGTTTCTCAACCTCGGTACTTTGACATTTGGGGTCAGATATTCTTTGTTGTGGGGGTCTCCTGTGCCTTACAGGACATTTAGCAGCATTCCTGGCCGCTACCTATTAGGTAGCACTCCTGTCCCCTGTGAAAACCTAAATTGTTTCCAGACATTGCCAGATGTCTGCTGAGCAAAATCACCCTCCTTTTTAAGAACACTGACCTAAACATAGAGTGTCTTGGCAGAAACATTAACTAGGATATCATTTTGGGATGTCACAGCCTGACATCAGGACACAGGCATTGTCTTTTTGCTACTGCTTCTCATATGCCAAATGCTTACCCCAAACATTATTGTGTTTTATAGCCAAGTTTATTTTTTAATCTAAATTATATCTATACACAGGAAAGGAATGGAACGCAGTACCTTTTTTTGTCAGAATGCATTTTTCTGTTGAGAATCATTTCCCCAGCACGAACAAAGCACGGGTTTGGAACATGATAGATGCTTAATCCATACCCACAATTGGCAGCAACATCTTCATAAAAACACATGTCCAAACTTTAAACTCAAAGCTATGTAGTTTATGTGTGTTTATATAAAGGAGACCAGCAAATGCTTACTTAGTAACTTCTAAGTGCCCAACATTGAGCTGGAATTTTAAACATTAAAATTATTCCTCTGATGTCCAGGCGCAGTGGCTCATGCCTGGAATCCCAGCACTTTCGGAGGCCGAGGTGGATAGATCACGAGGTCAGGAGATCGAGAACATCCTGACCAACGTGATGAAACCCCCTCTCTACTGAAAATACAAAAATTAGCCAGGCATGGTGGCGTTGCCTGTAAATCCCAGCTACTCGGGAAGCTGAGGTGGGAGAATCACTTGATGCAGGGAGT
>NW_012106141.1:5109953-5110965 GCF_000951045.1 Mandrillus leucophaeus | reverse complement strand
CAAACCTATAGTACAATATTATAACCAGGATATTGACGGTGATACAATCACGATAGAGAACATTGTCATTATTACAAGCATTCCTCACTTTGCCCTTCTGTAGCCACACCACTTCCCTCTCACACCCATCTCACTATCCAGCCTTAACTCCAGGTAACCATTAATCTATTCTCCATCTCTATAATTTTGTCACTTCAAGGATGTTATACAAATAGAATTGTACAAGATTTTTTTTTCCACTCAGTATGATTCTCTGGAAATCCATCCAACTTATTGTGTATATTAATAGTTAATTTCTTTTTTTGGTTGAGTAGTATTCCATGGTATGGATATAGCAGAATTTAACCACCTATTGAAGGACATCTGTCTTGTTTCCACTTTGAAGCTTTTACTAATAAAGCTGCTATGAACATTTGTGTATAAATTCTTACGAGAATGTAAGTTTTCATTTCTTTGGAATAAATGTCTAGGAATACAATTGCTGGGTTGTATGGTAGTTGCGTATACAGTTTTTAAAGAAACTTCCAAACAGTTCTGGAGTAGCTGTATCATTTTATAGTCCCATCTGCAATGTATGAGTGATCCAGTTTTTCTGTATCCTAGCCAGGATTTGGTGTTCTGACTGTTTTTTATTTAAGCTATTCTGATAGGTGTATAATGGCCTTAATTTGCATTTCCCTGAGGGCTGGTAATGTTAACTATATTTTCATGTATGCCATCTGCATATCCTCCTCAGTGAAATGTATTCTTAACATTTGCCCATTTTCTAATTGGATTTTTTAAAAATGTTTGTTCTTTCATAGAAAAATGTTTTTAATTTTGATGAAGTCCAATTTTTCCCTTGCATAGATCATGCTTTTGCTGTCAAGAACTCGTTGCCTAAACCTGCATCCCAGATTTTTCTCCTTTTTTTTTTCTAAAAGTCTTACAGTTTTACATTTTACATTTAAGTACATAATTCATTTTGGTAGTACAATGTGTGAATACAACGCATGAATCTTAGGTTGAGGTT
>NW_012106141.1:5105098-5106635 GCF_000951045.1 Mandrillus leucophaeus | reverse complement strand
GTGCCACTGCATTCCAGCCTGGTGACAGAGTGAGACTGTCTCAAAAAAAAAAAAAAAAATTATTCCTCTGATACATGAAGCAATGGATGCGCAAAGCGATTTTTGTGATTTAACATTTTTTTCCCTCTAAACATAAAAAAAATCTTGTTTATGTGTACTTGTTTGGAGTTACCCAATTATACATGCTAATTTACATTTCTATAAGAATGTAAAAGCCGAGAAAATGTGTCAGTAAAACAAACCTAAGACGACAAGAACATTTAAATGCTAAAGGACTGATCTCCAAATGTAAGACTGTCAGTTGTTTTTAGCATTTTATCTTTATGTACTCAGAAATAATTACATTAGCATATTGCTTAAGAGATTTGCCTGAGGCTGGGCGTGGTAGCTCATGCCTGTAATCCCAGCACTTTGGGAGGCTGAGACAGAAGAATTGCTGGAGGCCAGGAGTTCGAGACCAGCCTGAGCAACATACGGAGACCCTGTTTCTACAAAAAATTTAAAAATTAGCTGGAGATGGTGGAGCGCACCTGTAGTCCCAACCACTCAGAAGGCTGAGGTGTGAGGACTGCTTGAGCCTAGGAAGTCGAAGCTGTGTGCCATTGTACTCTAGCCTGGATGACAGAGCAACACTTTATCTCTGGAAAAAAAAAAAAAAGAGAGAGAGATTCGTCACACTACACAAGTCAGTTTTGAAATGTTTTATAACCCCATATAAAACCATGCCAGGTACATAATAATTGAGCGGACATTGTTGAACGTTGAATGTATTATCCTTAACATAATCCAGAAGAGGCAGAAGTTCCTGCTTATTTGGAATTTATCAGCCTTTGCCAAATAAACAGCATATAAATGAATGATAGTGTAATACAATCAATTTTAAAATGTAGTTACCAGGTTAACATCTCATTTGGCTTTATTTTCTAAATAACCTATTTAAATAAGTGGAATTAATTCAGTAGAAAGAATTGGTTGAGTAGTGACTGTGAGTAATGCCTACATGATACCACCCAAAGTTAGTAAAACAGGCTGGGCACAGTGGCTCATACCTGTAATCCCAGCCCCAGGCCGGGCACAGTGGCTCATACCTATAACCCCACCTGTAATCCCAGGGTGAGCAGATCACTTGAGTCCAGAAATTCGAGACCAGCGTGGGCAACGTGGTGAAATGTTGTCTCTACAAAAAATACAAAAATTAGCCGAGGTTGGTGGTGCATGCCTGTGGTCCCAGCTACTTGGGAGGCTGAGGCAGGAGGATTGCTTGAACCCAGCAGGTGGAGGTTACAGTGAGCTGAGATTGCACCATTGTACTCCAACCTAGGCAACAAAGTGAGACCTCGACTGAAAAAAAAGTTAATAAAACAGTTCTGAACATTTGAGGAAAACAATAACATTCTTTATGATTTAATTTATACTTTCATCATAATGTCCAGTGTGTATAAACTGGAGGCTGCTCTAGGTCTGTGTTTCATGCTTACTTAGTAATAATTACCTGGGGAAGCTATTAAAACTTCTCATTTTGGCCGGGCGCAGTGGC
>NW_012106141.1:5075453-5103743 GCF_000951045.1 Mandrillus leucophaeus | reverse complement strand
ATTTCATTGCTGAGTGTCCTATTGCTCTGACGCGTGAAAGTAATATAACACATGAATCTTAGGTTGAGGTTCATTTCATTGCTGAGTGTCCAATTGCTCTAGCACCATCTGTTGAAAAGGCTATCATTCCTCTATTGAATTGCCTTTGCGCTTTCATCAAAAATTTAATTAGGCATACTTATATGGAATTGTTTCTGGGTTCTCTGTTCTCTCCCAGTGACATATATGTTTATGCCTCCACCAACACTACACGGTCTTGATTACTATTATTATTGATTTAATTATTATTGATTACTGTATTGATATAATAGTCTTGACATCGGGTAGATTCCTCATACTTTATTTATTTATTTATTTAGAGACAAGGTCTTGCTCTCTTGCCCAGGCAAGTGCAGTGGCATGATTCTGGCTCACTGCAGCTTCAGCCTCCCAGGCTCAAGCAATTCTCCTTCCTCAGCTTCCTAAGTAGCTGGGACTACAAGTGCATACCGCCATGCCTGGCTAATTAATTTTTTAATTTTTTGTAGAGGTGGAGTTTCACCATGTTGCACAGGTTAGTTGAACTCCTGAGCTCAAGCGATCCTTCCGCCTTGGCCTCCCAAAATGCTGGGATTATAGTCATGAGCTGCTGACTTGGCCCCATCTACATTTTAGAACAATTTTGCCTATATTTGGAAAAAAAATCTTTTATTAGGATTTGTTTTAAACATGTATATCAATTTAGGGATAACTGAAATCTTTATTTCTATTAGTTTATTCAGAGCTTTGATTTCCATTATCAGTGGTTTGTAGTTTTTGACGTACAAGTACTATGCATGTTTTAGATTCCCCCCAAGTATTTTTTTTTGAGTAATTGTAAATGGTATTGTATTTCTAATTTATACCTATATATGTTCATTTCTAGTACATAGATACATTGATATTTGTATACTTGTATTCTGTAGTCTTGTTGAACTCAATTAATTAATTAATTAATGACAGGGTCTCTCTCTTTTGCCAAGACTGGAATGCGGGGGCCAACATGGCTCACTGCAGCCATGACCTACCGGCTCAAGCATTCCCTCTGCCTCCTGAGTAGCTGGGACTACAGGCATGTGCCACCATGCCTAGCTAATTGTTTTATTTTTGTAGAGATGAGGTCTTGCTGTTTTGCCTGGGCTAGTCTTAAACTCCTGGACTCAAGCAGTCCCCCTGCCTCAGCCTGCTAAAGTGCTGGGATTACAGACATGAGCCACTGAGTCTGGCCTATGAATTTATTAATTCCAATTTTTTTGTAGATCCCTTGGGATTTTCTACATAGACTATCATGTTGTCTAAAAATATAAACAGTTTTATTTCTTCCTTTTGATCTATATGCCTTTTATTTCTTTTCCTATTTTTATTACACTGGCTAGATCTTCCAGTAGTTTGTTGAGTAGGAGAACACACTGCCTTGCCTTGTTCCTGATCTTAAGGGAAAATATTGAGTCTTCCACCATTAAGTATGTCAGCTGTAGGTTTTTTGTAGAACCTTTTCATCAACTTAAGAAAGTGTCCTCTATTCCTATTTTTCTAAAAGTTTTTATCATGAAAGGATGTTGAGTTTTGTCAGATGCTTTTTCTGCATCATTTAATATGATCATGTGATTTTTCTTGATTAGCCTGTTAATATGGCGGATTACATCGATCAGTTTCCGAATAGTGAACCAGCCTTGAGTCCCTAGAATAAGCCCCACTTGGTCATAGTATATAATTCTTTTTATAAATTGCTGAATTCAATTTGCTAATATTTTGGTAAGGATTTTTGAGCCTATGTTTGTGAATGGTATTGATCTGTAGTTCTCTTTTTTTTCTCTGTCTTTGGTTTTGAGATCTGGGTAATACTAGCTTCATCAAGTGAATTGGGAAGTGTTCCTTCCTCTTCTGTGTTTTAGAAGAGTTTGTAAAGAATTGGTGTTGATTCTTCTTCTTTTTTTTTTTTTTTTTTTGAGACGGAGTCTTGCTCTGTCACCCAGGCTGGAGTGCAGTGGCCGGATCTCGGCTCACTGCAAGCTCCGCCTCCCGGGTTCACGCCATTCTCCTGCCTCAGCCTCCCGAGTAGCTGGGACTACAGGCACCCGCCACCTCGCCCGGCTAGTTTTTTGTAATTTTTAGTAGAGACGGGGTTTCACCGTGTTAGCCAGGATGGTCTCGATCTCCTGACCTCGTGATCCGCCCGTCTCGGCCTCCCAAAGTGCTGGGATTACAGGCTTGAGCCACCGCGCCCGGCCGATTCTTCTTAAGACACTGAGTAGAATTCTCCAGTGAAACCATTGGGCCTTGATACATATTTGGGGGGAGTTTTTAGTTATGAATTTAATTATAAATCATTATAAAGATCAAATTATATATTTCATATTGGGTGAGTTTTGTGGTATTTAGTGTTCCTGAGGAAGTGGTCCATTTCATCTAAGTTGTCAAATTTTTATATGTAGAATCGTTCATAGCATTCCCTTATCCATTTGGTATCTGCACAGTCTGTAGTGGTATCCTAATTCATTCTTGATATTAATAATACGTATAATACATATCTTTTTTTTGTCCATTTTGTCCATTTTTGTCCATTTTATTGGTCTCTTCAAATAATCAGCTTTTCATTTCTTGATTTTTCTCTATTTCTTTGTTTTCAATTTTATTGATTTCTGCTCTTTATTTTTTTTCTTCTGCTTGCTTTGAGTTTATTATGCTCTTCTTTTTCTAGGTTCTTGAGGTGGAGTTTAGGTTTTGATAGTTTTTCTCTTTCCTAATATAAGCATTTAGTGCTTAAATTTCCCTCTCAGTGGTATGTTAGCTGACGTGTCCCACAAATTTTGATATGCTATATTTTCTTTCAGTTCAACGTATATATTTTTTAATTTCCCTTGAGATTTTGTCTTTAAAACATGGATTATTTAGAAGTGTGTTGTTGAGTTCCCAACTATTGTGGAGATTTTCCTGTTACCGATCTTACTGATTTCTAGTTTGTATGATTTTGGTTCTTTTAAATTTTTTGAGATTTATGGCTCAGGATATGATCTGTATTGGTCTATGATATGCATAATGACTTGGAAAGAATGTGTATTCTGCTATTATTGGATGGAGTGTTCTATAAATGCTTATTAAATCCTGTTGGGTGATGGTATTGTTAAGTTCTTCTATATCCTAGTTGGTGTTCTGTTTAGTTGTTCTATCAATTCCTGACAGAGGAGTATTGAAGTCTTCAACTATAATTTTGGATTAGTCTGTCACTTCTTTCAGTTTTATCAGTTTTTTGCCTCACATATTTTACAGCTCTGTTGTTTGATGCATATACATTTAATATTGCTGTGTGTTCCTGGTAGATTACCCTTTCATTTTGATGTAATGTCGCTTTCTGTCTCTCTCTGGTAATTTTCCTTGCTCTGAAGTCTACTTTATCTGATTTTTTAAAACTTATTTTTGATTCTCTGATTTGGGGATTTTATAACTGAGGCTATTTTTCCCTTCTTTTTTAAAGGAATATATTATTCGAGTGCAAAGAGGAATTTCTGTGGAAAACAGCTGGCAGGTAAGCATTTTTTTTTTTTTTTTTTTGGTCAATTAGGAAAATATCTAAATGTGTGACTAAAAGCCTGACTTGGGGCATCTACAAATCTGGAAAAATCAGAACATGCATAAATATAAATCATGTTTCTTTTAGCTATAAACCTTTAGCTTTAAGACAAGTATGATAAGAGTCTTTCCTGTCCCCACTTGTTTGGTTAAATTGTGTATGATTGATATTAGCATGGAGGGTATCTAGGAATTTGTTCCCCAGCTCAACCCAGAGCAAATAGTATATTCAAATTACTTGTTTTGTTTCTAGAAATTCACACCTTCTCCCCTGTAGCTTTGGTTTGAGTTCAGTCTACCACGTAGAAAGGTGAGATTGAGTCCTGGCTATTGTACAGTTTTGGCCACTACATTTTATGGATCTCAGGTCCACTCATGGGCAGCTTCTTGGGGAGGGTCATCTTGGGGCCCCAGGCTCTGCTTTCTTCAGTGGTGGCCTCAGAGAGAAAAGAATTCCTGGACGGATCGAGAAGTCCTTCCCATACGAGTTGACTTACAGAGGGTAGCTGAATTCTGCATAGGGGCCCTTTCTTTCCTGTTTTAGTAATTACGATTACCACCTCCACCTCCCTGCAACCCTTCTTCTCTCCCAAAAATCTTACCTTCTTCTTCACAGCCCAGCTCAAACCTTAACCTTCTACCTTAAGTAGCCTCTTACACACAGTTGTCCACACAACTTTGCCTGGTCTTTTCTTTGCCTGAAATTTCAAACTACTGTTTGTTTGAATAATTATTATATTTAACATCTATCGAGCATGTATTAAGTGTTCAGCACTGGTTTAAGCACATTCATTCACTTAACCTTTTAAAAATGTGCTATGTGGTAGTATTGTCCTCATTTTACATTTGTAAAGTAAGTAACTGTCTGAGGTCACAGTTAGATCATTGGCAGAATAGAGTTGGAATTTGCTCATTCTCTGTGGTTAACCACTCTATGATCTTTTGCTTCTTGGCTTTTATCAGGGATGACCTTATATTTAACTTTTTGATGTATATTTCGCAAACAGGGCCAACAATAGTGTCCTCCCAGAAAGATCAACCCTTGGTGCAGTTTTCTAGATCCATTGCATTAGAAACCCAGGAACTCAACAAAAATATAGACTCTTGGGCCCCATCCTAGACCTACTGATCAAATTTTCAATGGGTGGGGTTGTAAGGGCGGAGAGGTGTGATACCTTTCTTCACCCATGGTAAAGGTTGTGGCCAACACTTCTATAACAAAAGACAGATTAACAAGGGGGAAAACATAACAAATTTATTTAATAAAAGCTTTCTGGTTTTTTTTTTTTTTTTTGAGACGGAGTCTCTCTCTGTCACCCAGTGGCACGATCTCAGCTCACTGCACGCTCCATCTCCTGGGTTCACGCCATTCTCCTGCCTCAGCCTCCCGAGTAGCTGGGACTACAGGTGCCCACCACCACGCCCAGCTAATTTTTTTGTATTTTTGGTAGAGACGGGGTTTCACCGTGTTAGCCAGGATGGTCTCGATCTCCTGACCTCGTGATCTGCCCGCCTCGGCCTCCCAAAGTGTTGGGATTACAGGCGTGAGCCACCACGCCCGGCCAATCAAAGTTTTATGTGACACAGGAACTTCCAGAAATGAAGACCCAAAGACCCAGGGAAAACTGTCCGTTTTTATGCTTGATTTGATGAAGACTGGATAGCCATGTAGAATGTGATTGAACAAACAATTTCTTTGTTTTTATTTTTATTTTTATTTTTATTTTTTTGAGATAGGGTTTTGTTCTCTTGCCCAGACTGGAGTGCAGTGGCGTGATCACAGCTCACTGCAGCCTCGATCTCCTGGGCTCAAGCGATCCTCCCACTTCAGCCTCATGAGTAGCTGGAACTATAGGCAGGTGCCACTACGCCCAACTAATGTTTTTGTATTTTTTTATAGAGACGGGGTTTGGCCATGTTGCCCAGGCTGGTCTTGAACTCCTGAGCTCAAGCAATGCTCCCGTCTTAGCCTCCCAAAGTGCTGGGATTGTAGGCATGAGCCACCATGCCTGGCCTTGTCTGTTCTTCTTTTTTTTATTTTTATTTTTATAGAAACGGGATCTTGCTATGTTGCCCAGACTGGTCTTTAACTCCTAGGCTCAAGGGATCCTCCTGCCTTGGCCTCCCAAAGTGCTGGGATTATAGGTATGAGCCATTGTGCCTGGCCCTGTCTATTCTTCTTGGTCTGTCCGTGTAGCCTTCCTTCCTCCTGGGTATGGGGCAGGATCCCTTTAGAATGAGAGTCCTCAGGAGAGAAGGGAGAGAGCAACCTTTCTAGGTTTTATGGCTTACTTTGTGAGAGGTAGAGGAGCTAGGGACAGGAGGGCAGAAGACTACAAAGAAGAACTCATTTGTGAGCCCTTCTTTTTTTTTTTTTTTTTGAGACAGAGTCTCATTCTGTTGCCCAGGCTGGGATACAGTGGAGTGATCTCTGCTCACTGCAATCTCTGCCTCCCAGGCCCAAGCGATTCTCCTGCCTCAGCCTCCTGAGTAGCTGAGACTACAGGTGCTCACCACCATGCCCAGCTGATTTTTATATTTTTAGTAGAGATATGTTTTGCCACGTTGGCCAGGCTGGTCTCGAACTCCTGGACTCAGGTGATCCACCTGCCTTAGCCTCCCAAAGTGCTGAGATTACAGTTGTAAGCCACTGTGCACAGCCCATTTCTGAGACCTTCTAATCTCCTTTAGTTCAAAGTACTTAGCATGCCAAAGTACCATAGTTTGGGATATCATTTTCTGAGCCCCACTAGGGTTCTAGATGATATCCAGGTAATACTTTTCTGCACATTAACATTTGAAAATCACCAATAAAGATTAAAGTCAAACTATTTCAAACCAAAATTATTTTCTTGATCAGGGCCTGAAGAGCTAGTCGAATTTGACTATAGCCTAATCAATGGCATCAATACAACTGAGAAAGAATGTGTAGACAATGGAAAGTGGACTGTTTGTCAAGAGGGGGAACCCTGGGGAATCACCCTGGGCGAGGTGTGGGCAGCTCTGCCTGCAATGCAGTCCAGTCTCCAGGGTGGTGGGAGCTCACCTGGTGGAAGTTTGACCCAGGACAAAGGTGAAATGGCCTCAGAAGTATCCATTTCCTCTTGCTTTGATTCCATGCTCAGTACAACTTTTTTTTTTTTTTTTTAAAGTCATTCATCTTTCTAGGCGCCTGGTTAATAAGAAAGACATGTGAAGGACTGTTTGCCCTGAAAACAAATATTCTCACTTATCTCTTGGCATCTTGTGAATCTGACAGGCATTAACCAGTTTCCCATGGCCCAGCCAATGCCTGGCACTGCTAAGTCTGTTTTCTAGGCTTGTCAGGTTAAACAGTTAAGCACCAGGTATAAGCCCTACTACCCTTAGCACAAGTGCCTAAGCTCTAGAGTGCCAATATTACTAATACTAATGCATATTAAATAAAGAAATGAAAAGAGATAGTCTTTGCTGAATCAAAACCCTACTTCTTGTCTCTTACAGATTGTTAGAAGATACAGTGACTTTGATTTGCTTAACAACAGCTTACAGGTAAATGTTTTGACATTCTAATTACACACATTGATTACTTGGGGTGTCTAAAAAACTGGTGGAGTCCAGGCGCAGTGGCTCACGCCTATAATCCCAGCAGTTGGGGAGGCTGAGGCGGGTGGATCACCTGAGGTCAGGAGTTCAAGACCACCTGACCAACATGGAGAAACCCCGTCTCTACTAAAAATACAAAATTAGCCAGGCGTGGTGGTGCATGCCTGCAATCTCAGCTACTTGGGAGGCTGAGGCAGGAGAATCACTTGAACCTGAGAGGCAGAGGTTGTGGTGAGCCGAGATCACGCCATTGCACTCCAGCCTGGGCAGTAAGAGTGAAACTCCATCTCAAAAAAAAAGCTGGTTGGAAATGGCAATATCAGAAACAAGAAATTAGCACATTTCCCTGTCAAAGAAAATAAATTCATACTTTACTCAGATGATGTGTGGCTCTAAAAATAAACTTTTGGGAATCAACATGTGATTTATAATTAATAGTCACCTTGCAACCAAGTACTATTGTGCCAGACTGTATCCTTACCACAGTCATAGGAGGCTGATGTAATATCTTCTTTTAAAAGATGAGGAATGATTACGTGGATTGCTAGCATTATTCGCTTAGGTGGAGCTGGGACTCTGACTCTCTTCATTGAACTAGGCTACATAGTCAGCTCTGCAGATCAACATGCAGCAGTAACTGGGAGACTCAACCTTTTCCTGTTTAACTTTTTCTCCTAAATACGTAGTTAGAAATCTCTTTGTTTTAAATGTTCCTAACTTGAGGGCCATAATGGGAAGAAGCATGAGCTGCAAGGTCTTCATCTAGAGACACACCCAGTGTTGTAATGGTTGAAGGGTCCAAGAGGGGCTTTAGCACCTTAGGAAGTCCTGCCAGTAGCAGCTGTGTCTTCATCTGGCAGGCTGGACTTCAAGTGCCTTGGATTACTGAAGACTGTTGTGCTCTTGTGTGTCATACCTCAGGTTTGATTGGTAACATAAAATGCTTTAACCCTGAGGAAGAGTGCTTGGCTTATGATGTAAAGGACTCAGCCTGGAGGGAAAGGACTGCTCCCGTCATTGGTGAGCTAGCCATCATCGCTCATTCTGAATGACCTCAGATCTTGCCCACAAAGGTCAGGAGGACTGTGCACTAGGAGGAAGCATAATACTTCTTTTCCTTCAGAAGGCCATGTTTTGTTGGTCAGACTTCAGAAAATAAGCATTTGGGCCAGATGTGGCGGCTCACTCCTATAATCCCAGCACTTTGGGAGGCTAAGGCGGGTGGATCACCTGAGGTCAGGAGTTTGAGACCAGCCTGGCCAACATGGTGAAACCCCATCTCTACTAAAAATACAAAAATTAGCTGGGTGCGGTGATGGGTGCCTGTAATCCCAGCTACTCAGGGAGCTGAGGCAGGAGAACTGCTTGAACCCGGGAAGGGGAGGTTGCAGTAAGCCGAGATTGCGCCATGTTGCGCTGCATCCTGGGCGATAGAGCAAGACTCTGTCTCAAAAAAACAAACAAAAAAGGAAATAAGCATTTGTAAAGCCCAAACTTTAACATTATTTATAATGCTGCTGAAAGCGTGAATGCCTTATTTTCCTTTGAAGGAAGTGGCCTGAGTATCTGCAGACGTTTATGTAATTGCCATACTTGTCATGCATTTGACACATATTGTCTTTTTGTGTTTTAATTTTAGTATGACCCATTTGAGTCTTCAGATAGAATATTGGCAGAGATCAAATTTTCATTGATGGGTTTAATTGGTTTTATTTATGGATTTTAATAGGATCTTCTTTGCACTCAGACAAGAGCTGGGCCTATAATGGCATTGTAGATAAGACATCAATGTTCAGTTTATTCCAGCAGTGGATTTTCTCCTCAAACTCTCCTATCCCCAGTGCAGCGGCCCATGTGACATTTCCGCAGTGGTGTAAGCATTTGGGAATTAACAGTGGGCCTACGAACTGTTTCTGCCTTTATGCTCAAGCGAACCTTTGCTTGTGCATAAAGGGGGAGTGATCTTTGTACAATGTCATTCAGCCAGGCTAAGTAAGAATTATGGGAGAAATATTTTTGAAATTGAAATTGCCTAGACTTAGCCTCTAAGAACAGAGGGTAGGGAGGAGAGTTTTATCTCTCGTTTACTCATACTTTGGGGTGATAAAGTTTCTCCATGACTCTTCACTTAATGGCCTTTTTAATATAGTGAATTTTATTTTTGCTTCAGTGTAATTTTACCTTTCAAAATGGGTACTTTCAATGTGCATCTTATTTCAAATGCAAATATCCCCATGTATTGATGTTGGCTTGTGTTGGGCAGAATATGGCCAGACATCATTTCAGTGGGAGGTTTTTCTGGATTCAAATAAACAAACAGAAGAAAGCACACACAGCTTTTTGGCAATGAAGTAATTTAAAACAATATCCAAAAACAGACCAAAAAGACTCTAAAACCTCAGAATAAAACTGTGACCATGATTTTCAGTGTCCAATTACCCTTTTGACAGATAAACGAGTTCCTGCTAAAGAAAAAGAAATATAATACACGTATGCAGAGTTGTCTGAGTCCAATAGGAACATGTCTAAGTGAAAAAAAGCATAATGCAAAATTATACATGCCATATAATATAATTACATGAAATGTTTGGAAAATAGGATTGCAAGTAAATATGCCAAAACGTTAATGGTGATCCCCAGGTGGTGGAATTATAGGTTATGTTGTTTTCTGTTTATTTTTGTTTGTTTTTTTCTTTAATGTTCTGTACTTTCCAAGTTCTCCACAAACAAGCACATGTAGGCTATGTAAGCGGAAAAACAGAAAAAAAGCTGCATTTTCTTTTCTTTTCTTTTTTTTTTTTTTTGAGACAGAGTCTCACTGTGTCGCCCAGTCTGGAGTGCAGTGTCTCCACCTCCTGGGTTCACCTCATTCTCCTGCCTCAGCCTTCCAAGTAGCTGGGACAATAGGAGCCCACCACCGTGCCCGGCTAATTTTTTGTATTTTTAGTAGAGACGGAGTTTCACAGTGTTAGCCAGGATGGTCTCGATCTCCTGGCCTCGTGATCTGCCCGCCTCGGCCTCCCAAAGTGCTGGGATTACAGGTGTGAGTCACCGCGCCCGGCAAAAGCTATATTTTCTAAACTTTCTTTTTTTTTTTTTGAGACAGAGTCTCGCCTTGTCACCCAAACCCGAGGGCAATGGTGTGATCTTGGCTCACTGCAATCTCTGCCTCTTGGGTTCAAGTGATTTCTCCTGCCATAGACTCCCAAGTAGCTGAGATTACAGGCATGTGCCACCATGCCCAGCTAATTTTTGTATTTTTAGTAGAGACGGGGTTTCACTATGTTGGCCAGGCTGACAGACTTTTTATAGTGAGCATATTTTGTGGAAACAATGAAGAAAAATCACCACCTTATTTTAAATGCAACATCAAATTAGCAGCCATCTAGGGAGACAGCATACAACCAAGAGAAAGAAGCAGCAGGCTGTTGAAATGTTGGGAACTGGGCAGAGAGAAAGAACTCAGTCTCTGTTCCTTAGACTTAAGGAACCCAGGCCCCTTACAGCGTTGAGACCTTGAGTCCATCATTTCTTCTGTTGGGTTTCACTTTCGCCGCTGAAATAAAGGGGTTGAACTAGATGACTTCTGAGGTCTCTTATAGCACAAATGTTTTGTAATTAGAATTTTACTGCCCACTGTTGACCCTGGAGAGACTTTACTGTACTCCAGGGGATAGCAGGGTGTTGAGACAAATTGAGGGTCTGTTGAAAGCTTAGAACTCCCTAGGATACTGACTGGAATATGGTTGAAGGCAATTTGCAGATTATTAAGATCTGATGTTGGAAGTAAGGAGCAATGAACAGATTGAGGTTGAAAGTTTTTTGCTGGGCGCGGTGGCTCATGCCTGTAATCCCAGCACTTTGGGAGGCCGAGGCGGGTGGATCACGAGGTCAGGAGATCGAGACCATCCTGGCTAACACGGTGAAACCTCATCTTTACTAAAAATACAAAAAATTATTAGGATGTGGTGGCGGGCGCCTGTAGTCCCAGCTACTTGGGAGGCTGAGGCAGGAGAATGGTGTGAACCTGGGAGGCGGAGCTTGCAGTGAACTGAGATTGCACACTGCACTCCAGCCTGGGCGACAGAGTGAGACTCTATCTCAAAAAAAAAAAAATTAAGTTTTTCCTCCAGGTAAAAGCTAATTTTCTTGAAACTGTAATATAGTTTGTCATATAATTTTGGACTCTAAATCCCAATTTGGGAATCATTTCCCGCTTTCCATTTTCTTTCTTTCTTCTTCTTCTTCTTTTTTTTTTTTTTAAGACAGTGTCACTCTGTTGCCCAGGCTGGAATGCAGTGAGCTGAGATCATGATCACTGCAACCTCCACCTCCCGGGTTCAAGCGATTCTCCTGCCTCAGCCTCCCAAATTGCTGGAATTACAGGCACCCACCATTGTGCCTGGCTAATTTTTTTTGTATCTTCAGTAGAGATGGGGGTTTCATCATGTTGGCCAGATTGGTCTCGAACTCCTGACCTCAGGTGATCCACCCACCTCGGCCTCCCAAAATGCTGGGACTATAGTTGTGAGCCACGGCGCCTGGCCTCCCCTTTCCATTTTCACTCGCAGTTGTGCATGGAACTCGGGACTCCTCTGCTGGCTGTCTTGTTCTCTTTTCCTTCTGTAAGGAACTCAAGAAGGGAATCCATAGGGCATGTTAAAGAGGAAGGTAGTGAAAGTGAGATGATGAGGCATCCTGGCTTGAAGTCATCAGTGTGGAGGTGTCTAGGAAATCAGTGGCTTAGAGACTTTGTTATTCCGTGTGTAGTATTTTTTTCCCTCCCTTCTAATTAACCATTGGAGTTCTAAATTTTCTATTCTGTAGTTGGTAAGCAGTGTAGGAATTCTAGGAGAAAGCTGAAAGAGAAAGTGTCTCTTGAATAATCTTTTTTAAGAGACGGGGTTTTAAAATAACATACATGTTGCATAGTTTGAGTACCTTTAGGAATTTTTTTTTTTTGTGAGATCTTAAACTTAGGGCAGGAAAACCACCTCCGGTCTGTCTGACATAGCAGGGACATTATAATTGCAGCTGTTGGCAAAAGAGCTCTTTGTTTCACCTGACGGTTTGAAAGAACTGATGGGATGTTTGGGCAGAGTAATACATTTTTAAAAGTGAAATGAAACTTGACAAAATAGATTGGTTGAAGCTTGGAAGCCACGAAATTCAAAACAGATACTTTATGAAATTCATTCTTACATCCCCACAATGAAAGAAAAGGAGCCAGAATATTGGGATTTGAATCCAATGATGTCACATGTGACTCCTTTCTGAGTGACGTGGATTCAGCTGGGGCTGCTGCTATGTGGTAGTGCAGGCAAATCTGTCGATACTGGGTAATGGAATTTTTAAAATTCTTGCTCCATATACAATCAGTTTGACAAACAAAAGCAATTTTCTTTCTTTAATTGAAAAAATGTAGTCAATGCACACTGTAAACATTTCACAGTAGAGAAATAAAAATTAATGAACCAACCCACTTCTAGAAATGGTTATTGTTAAGCAGTTGGTGTGAGTCCTCCAGACATTTTTCTTTTGTGCCTGTGTAACCATATCCTGGGCTAAAACAGCAGGTTCTCAGATGACACTGTTTTGTTCAACATTGTTTGGTTGTAGTGTTGGTGAGAAAAAAATAAATCTATCCACGACCAAGGCCACTGTCTGAATGGAGTTTGCACGTTCTCTCCATGTCTATGTGGATTTTCTCTGGGTACTCCAGTTTCTTCCCACATCCCAAAGACGTACAGGTTAGGTGAACCGGCTTGTCTGCATAGTCCCCATGTGAGTGTGGGTGTGTGTGAGTGCACCCTGACATGGGATGGACTCCGGCTACCTGAGACCCTAAACTGGAAACATGGTGTAAATAATTATCTTGTTAAGTTGGCAAAATCTCACCAATGCTAAGCATCATAATTGCCTTAAGTAATTTTCCATTTCTTCTGGATTCATTAATGAATTACATTTTAATATCTACATAATTGCTTTAAGTAATGAATGTTAAGTGCAAAAATTCACCAAGTTAACAACAGCTACCCTCCAAAACAATAATTATTATCTTGTTTTTATTAATCTTTCTTAAATTATATATAGGTTATATTTATTTCAGTGTTTAATATTAGACATGTTTTAGGTCTTTGGAAGTTTGCTGATGTTTTTGTGACCAGAAATATGCTGTAGGAAGTTAATTCTTGTTTGTATAAATTAGCCTGGCTGGGTGTGGTGGCTCATGCCTATAATCCCAGCACTTTGGGAGGCTGAGGCGGGTGGATCATTTGAGATCAGGAGTTTGAGACCAGCCTGCCCAACATGGTAAAACCCCATCGCTACTAAAAATACAAAAATTAGCTGGGTTTGGTGGCGGGCACCTGTAATCCCAGTTACTCGGGAGGCTGAGGCAGGAGAATTGCTTGAACCCAGGAGGCGGATGTTGCAGTGAGCCGAGATTGTGCCATTGCACTCCAGCATGGGTGACAAGAGTGAAACTCTGTCTCAAAAAATAAAATAAAATAAATAAAATTAATTAATTAGCCTATGGTAAAATTAGTCTTGTTATTCATTTTGCTTAAAGTCCCAGTCTGTAAGAACCTATAGACAACATTAAGTGATAACTTAGCTTACATACACATAAATGAGATGATATTCTGCAACTTCATAAAATAGTTTCAGGAAAGATACATCGGTTGTGTTTTAGGTAATATATTACCCTTTATTTATTTATTATTTATTTATTTATTTTTTTTTTGAGACAGAGTCTCACTCCATTACCCAGGCTGGAGTGCGGTGGCGCCATCATGGCTCACTGCAGCCTCTGCCTCCTGGGTTCAAGCAATTCTTGTGCCTCAGCCTCCTGAGGAGCTGCTGAAATTACAGTCGTGCACCACCATACCTGACTAGTTTTTGTATTTTTAGTAGAGATGGGGTTTTGCTATGTTGGCTGGTATCTAACTCCTGACCCCAGGTAATCCACTCGCCTCGGCCTCCCAAAGTGCTGGGATTACAGGCATGAGCCACTGTGCCCAGCCTACCCTTCCTTTAATTCTTTATGCCCTTGAACCAAAAAAGAAAGTGATTGGCTTGGATGTGCAATAGCTAGGTTGTGTACTTTCTTCATACGTATGCATTTTATTCAGCTAAAGAAAAAACCACTATTAGATAAAGCCTAACTGTATAAATGAGGCAGATGACGTGAAATTTGATTATCTTATTTCTGAATGAATTATGCTGTGATAGAAAATTTACTCTGTGTATGCTCTGATATATTTTCATAATTATGTTTGAGAAATTGGCAATTTAGAATTATCCGCCAACCGTTTCATCTTCTCCAGTGTCAAGTTCAAGGTCTTCATTTGGCTGCATCAATGTTGTTTGAAAAATACAGAATGGAACAATCTCAGTTAGGTTTGCCCAATTTAATGGTTTAGGTTATATCCTTTTCTGAATTCAAGATGCCCTTCTCTTTAGACCTTACCCTCCATCAATACACATGCCACTGGACTGCTCTAATATAAGCACAAGTCTAGAATAGCACTACTCTTTGAAAGTGACTTTGCTCATTAAATTAAAATGCCTATCTCATGCTTTACTTTTTATGTTTAAAAAATAAACTCACAGTCCCAGCTACTTGAGAGGCAGGCTGAGGTGGGAGGATTACTTGTAACCAGGAGTTCAAGTACATAGTGAGACCCTATCTCTCTCTAAAGAAAAAAAAAGAAAAGAAAGAAAAGACTAAACATTTTAAATAATGTGGGAAATGATAGTAGATTGAGTACCTGTATTTACTTTTTCTCCCTCCCCAAACCAGTCTAGAATAACAGTGGATTGTTTATATATACAAACACACCCTTTCAAGGACAAACAGAACAGGAGAAGAAAAAACACAGTAAAACACTTTAAGCTGAAAATCCAGTGGGTGAGAGCTAACTGATTAAGCAGATGTAGGAAGGCAGAATTCAGAGATGGGAAGCAGATAATCTCATTGGGTCTCAATTTACATCACAGAACCCCTGGAAGGTTCCGGTATTGGCAGTACCAGGTGCTGTCTCCAGAGTGGGGTGAAGGTCAAGCAGTTGCAAGCCTGTTTAAGAAGCAGTCAGATCCCCAAATCTCCCATGTCCATGAAAATTATTCCTGCCCTCCTCCCTCTAGCAAAAAGACATAAGTTTATTTTCTGGAGAGGGTCAAACAGTCTTTAGGCTGGGGAATGCAGGCATATTTGAAAACATGTACCTAATATACATGAAGACCCCACTCCCTCCCTAGCTTCCTTCTTCGTCTCAACTGCCAGAATTCTGGCAGTCAGGCTTCAGACTTTTCAGGCAGGAGATTAGAAGATTATTTTAGGGGAATCTGTCCAGCCTAAGAGGAAAGAGCTAAAGGTTTGTCCAGTAAAACAGCTGTGTAGGGTCATCTGGTAAAATAAAGCCCACAGTAGATAAACCCCAGGACACTCACCCAGAGGTTCCAGTCAACTTTTGATGCTCCACTCTTGAATATGGGCTGATAACCAAGGGTCACCAGACTCCTACAGGACTCATTTTTCTTTCTTATTTAAATGTTTTCATTGGATTTGGACTTCGTTTTTCTTACTTTTTTTTTTTTTTTTTGGCGATGGAGTTTCACTCTTGTTGCCCAGGCTGGAGTGCAGTGGTGTGATCTCGGCTCATCGCAACCTCTGCCTCCCGGGTTCAAGCGATTCTCCTGCCTCAGCCTCCCGAGTAGCTGGGATTACAGGCATGCACCACCACGCTCAGCTAATTTTTTGTATTTTTAGTAGAGACGGAGTTTCTCCATGTTGATCAGGCTGGTCTCAAACTCCCGACCTCGGGTGATCCGCCTGCCTCAGCCCCCCAGAGTGCTGGGATTACAGGCATGAGCCACCACACCCTGCCAGACTTCATTTTTTTAAGGATTATGTAGACATAACTAGTCTGATCAGATATTAGCTTATATATTTTGGTAGCTCTTTATTATTATTATTACTATTTGAGACAGAGTCTTGCTCTGTCACCCAGGCTGGAGTGCAGTGGTGCAATCTTGGCTCACTGCAGCCTCCACCTCCTGGGTTCAAGCGATTCTCCTGCCTCAGCCTCCTGAGTAGCTGGGATTACAGGCGCCCACTACCATGTTTGCCTGATTTTTGTATGTTTAGTAGAGATGGAGTTTCACCGTGTTGCCCAGGCTGGGTTTGAACTCCTGACCTCAGGTGATCCACCCACCTCAGCCTCCCATAGTGCTGGAGTTACAGGCGTGAGCCACTGCTCCTGGTAGCCCTTTATTTTTATACCTAAGAACTAGTTTACTTTTTCTCAATGTTCAATACTTACCTTTGGTAAAAATTTGCCACGTTCTTCCTCATCTGTTTCTGAAGCGTTAGAGTTTCACCTGCTTGGTGTAAGTTACTCTTTCATTGTCCTCCTGTGGATATGTTTTGTAGGACTCTCTGCTTTTTCTAAATTTCACTGCTCACATCCCACAACATTATCTTCCCATAATTCTGGCAAAAAGGAGACCTGGGATACCTCTGAAGTGTGGCCCTTAAATCCCAGTTCCTGTTCCTACCTGACTCCCACCAAGAAAGACTTTTAACACGAAGTGACCAAAACAAATAGGAAAAAAAAAGGAACGATCAGGAAGCAGAAGGTATGCAGTGAGAAGAATGCTTTAGACACTTGAGAAAGATTATCTTTTGTCTTCTCAGAGAGATAAGAAATGGTATTACATTCAGGGTGCTATTAAGGAAGAAAAAGAATAGAAAAGAGTACATACAAATAAAAAATAACAGTGGACAACTATTTAGAAGGGCTGAAAGATAAAAGAAATGCTCTTTAAAAAAAAGAAAAGCGAAATAGAAAAATTAGTTGGGCATGGTGGTGCACATATGTAGTCCCAGCTACAGGTGTGCACCACCTGTAGAGGCTGAGGTGATAGGATTGCTTGAGCTCGGGAGGTCGAGGCTATAGTGAGTGGTGACCATGCCACTGCACTCCGGCCTGGGTGACAGGATGAGAACCTGTCTCAAAAACAAAACAAAACAAAAAGAGAGCAGAAAATTAAAAAGATAAAATTACAGGAGCAGTCCAGGAAGTCCAACATTGAAAAAATAGGAGTTTCAGTAAAAGAAAGCAGAAGGCATGGAGGGGAAGAAATAATGATCTAACAATACAATAAAATGCCAAAGAACTTAAGGAGATTAGTTTTTAGTTTGAAGGGACTGAGTGCTCAGCATGAGGGATGAAAACAGACACATGAAAGTCACAAACTGAGGTCATAGAGAAGATCCTGAAAGCTTCTGGGAAAATAGCAACAAAAAATGGATCAAGAATCATTATGATTAGCTGTGTGTGGTGGCGTGCAGCTGTAGTCCCAGCTACTTGTAAGGCTGGGGTGACAGGATCTCTTGAGCTCAGGAATCCGAGGTGACAGTGGGCTGTGATCACGCCACCACACTCCAGCCTGGGTGCAAAGCAAGACCCTATCTCTTAAAAAAAAAAAAAAAAAAGGCATCAATATGCTTGAACCTTTAACAGCAGCACTATAAACTAGAAGACACCCAAATCTTTATTTACAATTCTGAAGAAAGGCTGGGCGCAGTGGCTCACGCCTGTAATCCCAATACTTTGAGAGGCCGAGGCAGGCAGATCACCTGATGTCAGGAGTTTGAGACCAGCCTGGCCAATATGGTAAAACCCCATCTCGACTAAAAATACAAAAATTAGCCGGGTGCGGTGGCACATGCCTATAATCCCAGCTGCTTGGAGGCTGAGGCAGGAGAACCGCTTGAACCCAGGAGGCAGAGACTGCACTCGAGCCTGGGCGACAGAGGGAGTCTCCGTCTCAAAGTAAGTAAGTAAGTAAATAAAAAAATAAAAATAAAACTCTGAAGAAAATGTATTCCCAACTTAAAATTCCACATCAACACTAGCTATAAATCAAGTATAAGGGAAGGATAAAGACATCCTTATATATGCAAAGTTTCAAAAAAATGTATCTCTTGTTCTCCTTTTTAAAGCCAACAGAGGGCTTGGCGCTGTGGCTCACGCCTGTAATCCCAGCACTTTGGGAGGCCGAGGCGGGCAGATCACGAGGTCAGGAGATTGAGACCATCCTGACTAACACAGTGAAACCCCATCTCTACTAAAGATACAAAAAAATTAGCCGGGCGTTATGGTGGGCGCCTGTAGTCCCAGCTACTTGGGAGGCTGAGGCAGGAGAATGGCGTGAACCCGGGAGGCAGAGTTTGCAGTGAGCCAAAATCGCGCCACTGTACTCCAGCCTGCGCGGTAGAGTGAGACTCCGACTCCAAAAAAAAAAAAAAAAGCCAACAGAGGGTACACTCTGCCAAAAACAAGGGAATTATGTACAAAAAACGAAGGTAGGGGATACAAAATGGGGTTTAGTACGACAAAGGCAAAAGCATCTCTAGGATGAGGATGAAAGGAGGTCCCGGGATGCCAGCTTTGCAGCAGTGTAGGGACCGCCAGTCCTGCTTGGAGCAGATTGTTGGACTCTGGAAGATACTCTTCAAAAGATAAAACTGACACAGCTGTGTATCTGAGTGTGTTGAAAGAAGGCTTGGATGGAGACTTTCAAGCTGAATAGAAAACCGAAAAAAGACTACACGTTGCTGTAAAGGAAAAGTAAGCGTGGCTCTAGCTCAGTTGTGAATATTATGTACTTAAGGTAAACATGAATATTGTACCAAATAAAATTATAATGATGTCAGGAGGATTAGGGACAGGATGTGTGAGATGAGGTCAGGATTGTGAAAGAGAACTTAATCCTCATCTTCCATAATGGGAAATCTACGATAATGCCTAAAAATGAAAACTCAAGCCATGACAGTATGAGCATTCCCCATTGTCAAAAGATCAGCTGAGAGACTTGAATGTGGCTGTCTTAGGGGAGCAGAGAATGGCTCTGTCACCTGGTAGCAAGAGTGAGGGGTGTCATGGGACTGACAGTTATAATTTAAGAAAGTGAGTTACTCTTGAAATTATGTTTTTATATAACTTTAGTAAAAATAAAAGCACATTAAAAAAATAAAGTTTTAAAATTACTATGCTTGGCCAGGTGTGGTGGCTCATACCTGTAATCCCAGCACTTTTGGAGGCCAAAGCTGGTGGATCACTTGAGGTCAAGAGTTTGAGATCAGCCTGGCCAACACAGTGAAACCCCATCTCTCCTAAAAATACAAAAATTATCTGGGCATGGTGTCGGATGCCTGTAGTCCCAGCTACTTAGGAGGCGGAGGCAGGAGAATCTCTTGAAGCCAGGAGGTGGAGGTTTCAGTGAGCCAAGACGGCACCACTGCACTCCAGCCTGGGCGACAGAGTGAGACTCCATCTCAAAAATAAAATAACTATGCTTAATACAGTATTTTATCAATTCTAAATGCAGTTTTTCACAATTTTTGTATCACTGAAATTAGGATGCATCTAAAATCTACATTGTCTTAGGTTTAATGAAATATGATAGGTCAAGATTTTTGTATTGATTCTTATTTGTGGATGACATGAGTGTAACTTTTTTTTTTTTTTTTTTTTTTTAAGATTGCAGGCTTAAGTCTGCCTCTTCCTCCCAAAAAATTGATTGGTAACATGGATCGTGAATTCATAGCTGAGAGGCAGAAAGGTCTTCAGAACTATCTCAACGTGATCACCACAAATCATATCTTGTCTAATTGTGAGCTGGTTAAGAAGTTTTTAGATCCAAACAACTATTCCGCAAACTACACTGGTAAGCAAAGGAATCTGTGAGCTGTGGTCACATGGCTAAAGAGGCATTGTCCCTTGCTGGAGATAACATGTGGGAGAAACGCTTTCTCAAAATGGGGATATGTATGTATCTGTTATAGTGTATTATGAATTTACTAAGATTTTCTTGATTGTAGTTTACTGTAGATGTGTAAGAAGAAAATAATTTACTTCCAAAATGTTTGTAAAGTCTGCACAGAAAAATATGGAAGATAAATTATTGTATGTGTGCTTATACTCTTGCCTTTGTTGTCTTCCCTGACAGAACAGAGAGTGAGTACTCTACAATAGGCCAGACGCGATGGCTCACACCTGTAATCCCAGCACTTTGAGAGGGCAAGGCAGGTGAATTGCGTGAGGTCAGGAGTTTGAGACCAGCCTGGCCAACATGGTGAAACCCTGTCTCTACTAAAAATAAAAAAATTAGCCAGGCATGGCGGCACATGCCTGTAATCCTAGCTACTCGGGAGGCTGAGGCAGGATAATCGCTTGAACCCGGGAGGCGGAGGTTGCAGTGAGCTGAGATAGTGCCACTGCACTCTAGCCTAGGCAACAGAGCAAGACTCCGTCTTAAAAATAATAATAATAATAATAATAAATCCACAGTAACGTGTACAGTAATTTTTTATATTACTTTTGACCTCTAATCAACACCTTGTACACACAATAATCTTAATTTGATTTGTATTTGGCTCTGTTTTTGTATTTACGATATGTTGTGTGTTTCTGTTTTTTCTGGGAATTTACTTTAAACACAGTCAGAAGGGTCCTTTCTGTGTCTTCCTGTTTGCTCCCTGAGACCCACTCAGTGCAAAGCATAGGAGGTCATTCTCTTTCAGATCTTTCCTGGATCAGGGCAGCCACTAAGGGACTGTGGTTGAAAGGGCTTCTCTTCCAGTACCGATTACACTCAAAGCTGGCATCAATAACCTAAGCCTGATGTCAGCAGAATGAGAAACTAAATATTTAATACATTCTGCTGTCACTTTGAAAAGAACAATAGAAACCGTTGTTTCACCTGATTTATTAAAGAGAAACCATGCTTTAGTGACTTCCTGAGTGGAACTATGGATATTGTTAATTTACTTGCTAAGAGAATACACCATATCAGATATTTGAGTCCTTAAAACATTGCTTTTGAAGTAATTAGAGAGAGGCACTTTTATTCCTATTTCACTTTTATTTATTTATTCATACCCATTCATTCACCAAAATATCCCTGTTTCAGAGAGGGAAACAGATGTCTACTTGGCAGGCACCAAGTTTTTCTCCACAGTAGAATCACCTGGGGAGCATTAAAAAAAATTTCTCATGCCCAGGCTGCGTGCATGCTGATTAAATCAGAGTCTCTGTGGGTGGAGCTTGTAGTCTGTGAAGCTTCCCAACTGATTCCAATATGGAGCCAAGTTTGAAAACCACAGCCCTTGAGGCTTGTGACTCCCAGTGTGGTTCTCTGACCAGCAGCATTGGCATCACTGGGGGCTTGTCGAAGGTGCAGAATTCAATCCTCATCCCAGACTTCCTGAATCAGGATCTGATTTTAACAAGGTCCCCAGGTGATTTGCATGCACATTAAACCATGAGAAGCCTTGCGCTAGGATGTACCTGCCATTTCCTAGCTGAAGTGCTGTGCAGGGCTAAGGAAAATGCCTTTCTAGAGTGTAACCAAGAGAAGAAAAGTTTATTTCAAACTCACACTTACTATAAGTTACCAAATGGAGCACTGAATTGTTACAAGGATTCCATTCTTGCCTCCACTTGTTTTTTTGTTCAGGGAAGAGAAAAGATAGCACAGATAGGACTGGGGATCTAGGGACAGCTTGAATTCTGTCAAAGTAGCATCTTTTGTGGCTTTCATTTCTCAATGTTTCACCTTGATTGCTCCCAAAATTGTCAGACAGCAGGCCATCTGGACTGACTTGTCAAATCAGCCCTAACCCAGGCCCACTCAGTGGTTTATCTCCCTCATTCCCTGCGAGTGCCTGCTAATGTTCTTCTGAGGGCAAGCATGAAGGTGTAGTGTATGTATAATGATGCCATTTGTTCAACAAATGTGATGTGTGCTGGGTGTTGGGGATGCAGGCACAAATAAATGTGTTCCTTGCTCTCAGGGAGCTGGCACCAGAAGTGCATTGAGTCCCATGGGGTCAGAACTAAAAGGGATCTTAGAGCAGATGTATCATGTCTAACCCTCTCTTTTCATAAATGAGTTCAACTAAGGCCCCAGAGAGGGAGGGCCCTAGCCAGGATTGCACATTTGTGTGACTTTAGTCTGGTCTGAGTGTTTAAGTTAAAATGCTTTGTGGCTCCTAGAAGGTTGTCTATTCTGACAGTTGTCGATTCTCTGCTTTTTTTCTATACCTGCCCCACATGCTGTTATTGTCTTTGATCTCCACTCCCCCTTCCCACCCCCAGGCCTCCAGCATGGTAGAGGATCAGGAGTCCAAAGCAGATGTGGGCAGGGGTATAAAAAGACCATCAGAAACTCCTGCCAGAACCTGTGCTGGCCGCTGTTCAGAGGGCATAATCCTGGAATGAAACAATAGGTGATGGATGCTGTTTTCAGAGAGACATTGGTTTATATCCCCCTTTGAATGAAATTTCAGAGTTTGTCTAGCCTCGAGGCTGACGCACCAGCCACCTCAGGAAAAGGAAACATAGGCCACCACCTCCATGCCAGCTTGACTGGACCATTCCTGAGATTCACAGCATGGCCCACGAAGCATCCCCTGCATGCCTCTCACCTTGTGGCACTTCTCTAAGCAGGGCCGCTTTCCCCTTGTTTGTTTTTTGAGCAAGGGTCTCACTCTGTTACCCAGGCTGGAGTGCAGTGGCGCTATCCCAGCTCTGTGCACCCATTACCTTCTGGGTTCAAGTGATCCTTGCACCCCAGCCTCCTGAGTAGCTGGGATTACAAGTGCACACCACCATGCCCAGCTAATTTTTAAATTGTTTGTAGAGAGGGGGTTTTGCTATGTTAACTAGGCTGGTCTCGAACTCTTAAGCTCAAACAATCTGCCCGCCTTGGCCTCCCAAAGTGCTGGGATTACAGGCATCAGCCACTGTGCCTGGCCCACTTTTCCCTTTTAATATGGATAATGTCTCCACCTCTTCTCATTTTCCACATGGTCTACAGTCACCACCCAGCTTCATTTCAGCAGGATTTGAGTTCTGTGTTCAAGTGGTGGCCAGAATCAGCAGAGCACTTTTCCTGGTCCTTGCTCTGACAGAGGGTGAGGGTGCCTTGTTAGAGGGGGACTGTGATGGCATTCTACTCCCAGAGGATGGTTAACCAGGAGCTCTCAGGACATTGGCAGCTTCCTCCTCTCTTACCTGGGTCCCCAGCCTGGGACTGCTGGGACTTTCTTTCTTTTCCAGGTTTTCTCCAGAAGAGCCAATCCTCAGAAAGGAAATGTAGGCCCTTGTTCTTCTGTGAGGGAGTTGTGAGGTGTTCATTTGAATTAGAAAGTCTAATTGACAGTCAGCTATTGTACAGGGAAAACAGGTATCTCCTGGTCATGAGATGTTTGTCTCACACATATATCTCCCTTACAATTTTTTTTTTTTTTTTTTGAGACAGAGTCTCACTCTGTTGGCCAGGCTGGAGTGCTGTGGCATGGTCTCAGTTCATTGCAACCTCAGCCTCCCAATTCAAGTGATTCTCCCGCCTCAGCCTCCCGAGTAGCTGGGATTACAGGCACTTGCTACGACACCCAGCTAATTTTTTGTATTTTTAGTAGAGATGGGGGTTTCACCATGTTGGCCAGGCTGGTCTCGAACTCCTGACCTTGTCATCCGCCCACCTCGGCCTCCCAAAGCGCTGGGGTTACAGGCATGAGCCACTGTGCCCAGCCTACAATATTCATCTTTTTAACAAGGTACTTCTATCATTTAAAAGCCTCACTGCACTGTAGCCATCTTCCCGCCTCAGTCCTCATACCCTCTTGGAGTAAGGGGGTTTTAATGTCCATGCAAAAGTCATTTGGACCAGAAATCAAGAGGCCTGTATCCTGGTCCCAGCTTTGTCATTAGCAGCATTTCCTCTCTGTGGGCCCACATCTTGACCTATAAAACAAGAGGCTGGGGAGCGGGGAATGGACCAGGGAGTGCTGAAGTTACCTTTTAGGCCTAAAGCCCCAGGAATCCCTTGAAAAGGTAGGACAGTAGTGGACTCAGGATATAAAAAGGGAGAGAGCGGGGAAAGAGGACTATATTTAGAACAACAGCGGGGTATTTGGTGAGGTTGCAGGCCTCTCTGCAGTGCAACCTGCTATAGTGGACTAGGAGTCTGAACCCCAGCTCCAGTCCTAGAGGAGTCAGTGTTTGTTCCCTGCTCACAATGGGGGCGCCTGGTAGAACTGAGCTCTGTGGGAAGCACAGGATGGACTTGAAGGCTGTGTTCTGCATTTCCTGTCTCCAGTTTGTTTATCAGCACTTTCTGAGCATGCAGTTTTTCCACATGTGTCAGTCAGTTCCTGTGTCAGAACTAGAGGGCAGATGCCTTCCTTCTCATGGATTTCATGTTCTAATGGGAGAGAGTTTCCACATCTGCTGAACATGATTGAACCCTTGGTTCCTGCTTCATCAGATACTTACTGAGTATCTACTGTGTGCCAGGTGCTATGTATACAGCAAGGAGGAAAGAATAATTCCCCCACTTCCTACTGCATGACAGTTACACCGGGAGATTGACAGGTGATGGCTGTGGCAGAGTAAATGTTAGGGAGCACCTTGGGAAAGGGGGTGGGGGCACGGATGATCCACACCTAAAGATGAAGGAAGGCTTCCCAGAAGAGGTCATTCCTACACTGAGACTTGAGGGGTGAGTAGAAGGTACCCTGGCTGAGAGGCAGTGGCCAGTGCTCTGGGCAGAGCAGCTTGAGAAGATATATCCTGGCTTTACCCAGATATACCCTTCCAACCACAGCATACAGTCTAGGTGGAATAGAGTGGTCCTAATAGAGGACATTCACAGGGTAACCCCGTAAGAGAGGGACACATAGAGCACTGGAAGTGTACAGAGGAAAGAAAGAGGGAGGGAGAGAGAGAGTCCTGGCTAATGGAGCAGAACATCTGGGCTAAGTCTGGGCCAGATGGAAAATGCTGAGGGAATGGGGACAGGCCAGTGTTTAGGGGCCATGGTAGGCAAATCTCAGTGTGTAGAGAGATCCCACACACTGTGGGAGATAAAGCCAGAAAGGTAGGTTAAAGCCAGAGGTTGGTTGAACACTAGGTTTATAAGTTTGGTCTTGATTTGGCAAGGAAGTGGGGAACCAGTAAAGGCTTCTAAGCAAAGGAGTAGATGTTTAGGATTGAAGTGTGTTGCCCGAGTCTGGGGAAGGAGGGGATTATTATTCGGCACATGATAGTCATGCGGTTTATTTGACAGTAAATCACAGTTCAGTGGGAAGAAATTGTCCTTTCTCCAATTCCCTAACCCCTAAGTGAAAAAGGCTATTTCACAGTCCTCAGTTTATCAGTAAGAAATCCAGTGTGTTCCATCTGTTCACAGCTATTTCCCCTATTCCTAAAACAATGTATAGCACATAGTAGCGTACAGTAGATATTGCTGAATAATGATTTTGTGGGGAATTCCGTGTCACTGTCAGTCTTTTAGAATGACATTATACACATTAGAGAATTATTTTTCATGCTCCTTCTCAAAGTTGATGTGAATGATTTTCACTTAATTTCCTTTTAAGTTTCTTTATGTTCGAGTTACTTTGGAAATACTAAAAACACTTTATATTAACATGAATTATAGAAGAGGTACAAAGTCCCAGTGTTGATAATGAAAGTCTGTGTGTTTCTGCTGCATCCAGATCTTCCAGATGGTTTGTCACACTGGGGTAGTTAGAACAAATGTGAATGGAGCCAGTTTTGTATTTGGTCATCACATGTTTTCTTCTGAGTTGATGCTATTGACACTTTACATATTGAGTCAGTAAACAAATAGCTAGTAAATTGTTTTTTTCCCTGATCTCTTAACTCAAAATGTACTATAAAACATATCCAAATGATATTGTTTGCCAAGCTCTTGACATGTGAATTCCAAACAAGGTCATTTTGACATATGGAGAGCATTTCTACTGAATCCCTCATGCCTCACCAGTCTGCCTGGAATGTAATTAATGCTAGGCAGAAGTGAAATTCCACAGTGCATTTGGAGGATTGCTGTTTGCTTTCAAGGATCTGGAGTGGCTTCATTTACTCACTGCAATGAGGGGAAATGGCAAATTACAGATGTTGCTTTTTACAGGAAGTGTAAATTTTGATAATTTCTTAATGCAGTGAATTTTAAAGAACTTCCTTTCTCATTGTCTTCTTAAAAGGGGGAAACATTTTCATGATAAATGAACACAAAAAGAGGATGGATTTTTTTTCCCCCAGTAAACAGGCACTCGGTGACTTTCCACAATAGAACCATGTTGTTGCTCTACACTGGCTTTTGTTTCTAGTATATATTTAAGGCTAATCACTTTTTTGTTGATGAAAGCTGTAATTCCAGATGGGATAAATAGTACTTGGAGCAACATTAAATACTGTTCTCAGCTGACTTTAGAACATGTTTTGAGTTTTGGGCTTGGGCTGTGGTCTGGTGCATATATTGAATTCTTGGCTTAGACCAGCTAGATTACATATCTTAGATTTTCCAGTTTTGAAAAATATACATTTTCACAGTAATAATTTTTAAAATAAACTTTACATTTTAGAATAATTTTAGATTTACATAGAAATTGCAGTGGGCTGGTGCAGTGATTCATGCTTGTATTCCCAGTACTTTGGGAGGTCGAGATGGGTGGCTTTCGTGAGCCAAGAGTTTGAGACCGGCCTGGGTGAGATGGCAAATACCTTGTCACTAAAAAACAAAACAAAAAAAACCCACACACCAGAAATTAGCCAGGCCTCGGGCAGGCGTGGTGGCTTACACCCGTAATCCCAGCACTTTGAGAGGCTGAGGTGGGCGATCACCTGAGATCAGGAGTTCGAGACCAGCCTGACCAACATGGAGAAACCCGCATCTCTACTAAAAATACAAAATTAGCCGGGCATGGTGGCGCGTGCCTATAATCTTAACTACTCGGGAGGCTGAGGCAGGAGAATTGCTTGAACCCAGGAGGTGGAGGTTGCAGTGAGCCGAGATCTCACCATTGCACTCCAGCCTGGGCAACAAGAGTGAAACTCTGCCTCAAAAAAAGAAAAAAAACAAACAATTTAGCCAGGCGTGATGGCCCATGCTTGTAGTCCCAGCTATTCGGGAGGCTGAGGTGGGAGGATCACTTGAGCCCAGGAGGTTAAGGTTGCAGTGAGCCGTGACTGTGCCACTGTGTTCCAGCCTGGGCAACAGAGTGAGACCCTATCTCAAAAAACAAACAGAACTAAACAAAAGAAGTTGCAGTGATAGTACAGAAAATTGCCATATACTTCTCATCCAGTTTCTCCTAATGTTAATATTCTATACAACCATGGCACATTTATCAAAACTAGAAGTGAATATTAGTAATGTTACTATTAACTATGGGCTTTATTCAGATTTTACCAGTTTTTCTGCTAATGTACTTTTTCTATTCCAGGGTCCAATCTAGAATCCCACATTGCATTTAGTTGGTGTTTATTTTATTTATTTATTGGTAATTACGTTTTTTAAAAAGGTTATAGACTATAAGGATTTCATTTACAGGAATAACATCTTCAGCATATGGCCCTTTCCTGATATGTCTGACTAATGGGTTTCTAAAATGTCTTTGCAGAGATTGCCTTACAACAGGTTTCCATGTTCTTCCGATCAGAACCAAAGTGGGAGGTGGTGGAACCTTTGAAAGACATAGGTGAGACATTGGCACGCTCATTCTGTTAAAAAGACAGATCACAGAACTGGATCCTTAGTCATGCTTTCTGATACGTATCCCAAGAACATGCTTAAATGCAGGTGACTTCTTTTTCTTTTTGCATCCCAACTGCTTGAGGATACAGCTGTTAACCTTTAATACTTAATGAACCTTGGTTAAAGCCTCATCAAAGGATTTGGATGGTAATAACTTTCAGAAACACCATTCCTTCTTCATCTATTTTTTTCACTAAATCTAAACTGAAGTGCTATTTTCCTGCCATTTCCGTGAAAATTTTCTTCATTTACCGTTTAAGTATAGCCTTTGCTATGTCAATGTTATTAAATGGTTCTTTTACTTGTGCCTATGTAACTGCGAATAATATTGCCAAACTTAATTTTTCTTGATTACTTAGTGAAACATATCAATTGTTGCAAAAATTGTGCAGCTCTAAGCACGTTTTTGCTTTTATGGCAGGTTGGAGAATAAGGAAGAAATATTTCTTGATGAAGATTAAAAATCAGCCAAAGGAA
>NW_012106141.1:5071984-5073378 GCF_000951045.1 Mandrillus leucophaeus | reverse complement strand
GCTGGTCTTGAACTCCTGACCTCATGATCCGCCTGCCTCAGCCTCCCAAAGTGCTGGGATTACAAGTGTGAGCCACAGCACCTGGCCCTAAATTTCTTTTACTAGATGTGCTTCTTTTAAAAAAGATACCACATATAAATGGTTATTAATTGTAGCAAAGTCAGAAGACAGATAAGCAAAAACAAGAAAATAAAACTTACCTGTAATCCCAATCAACCAGAAGTATGAACCTGTCATGCGCGTCCGTGTGAAGAGACCACCAAACAGGCTTTGTGTGAGCAACATGGCTGTTTATTTCACCTGGGTGCAGGCGGGCTGAGTCCGAAAAGAGAGTCAGCAAAGGGAGATAAGGGTGGGGCCGTTTTATAGAATTTGGGTAGGTAAAGGAAAATTACAGTCAAAGGGGGGTTGTTCTCTGGCAGGCAGGAGTGGGGGTCACAAGGTGCTCAGTTGGGGAGCTTTTTGAGCCGGGATGAGCCAGGAAAAGGAATTTCACAAGGTAATATCCTCGCTTAAGGCAAGGACCGGCCATTTTCACTTCTTTTGTGGTGGAATGTCATCCGTTAAGGCGAGGCAGGGCATTTGCACTTCCTTTGTGATTCTTCAGTTACTTCAGGCCATCTGGGCCTATACGTGCAAGTCACAAGGGATGCGATGGTTTGGCTTGGGCTCAGAGGCCTGACAGAACCAAAATGTTCAGTTGTTACTTTTTAAGAATTTTTGTGATAAAAAAAGTAAATTATATATGTAGTGCTTTAAAACCTGATTTTTTTTCATTAATGGTGTACCATGAGCATCTTTAGTTGTCAAACCATGAGCATCTTTGGTTGTCAATAAATATAGCATCATTATTATGGGCTGTATAGAATTATCATTGGCTATACCTTAGTTTACTCAATCTTCCATTGACATTTAGATCACCTCCAGCTTTTTGCTCTTATTCTTTAAAAAAGAAAAAAGCCATAGTGAACAATTTGTGCTAAACATCATACCCATCCTTAATTTCTTAAGATAAATACCTGTAATTAATAACCAGTGTGTAAGGAGATAATTGTGAGACTACATATTCTGTTCTTTATCAAGCCCACTAGCATTTTAGCATTTAATGTGATTTTCTGACTGTATTATTTCTTCTGTATTTATTTATTAGTTGGCATTCTACTCTAAAGAGCTTCTCTTCTCCCTGTTTAAAAAATTTGTATGAGTATGTACTCAAGGATTTTTATTCTACCCATTGTGTTTCTTTTTGGGGGGTTGAAAATGTTCTATAATTAGATTGTATGATAGTTACATAACTGAATATACTGAAAATCATTGACTTGTACAGTTTAAATGTGTGAATAGTAATGGCATGTGAATTATATCTCAACAAAGCTGTTAAAAAGTCAGCAGCA
>NW_012106141.1:5066937-5068564 GCF_000951045.1 Mandrillus leucophaeus | reverse complement strand
CAGTCTCGTTCAGTGACTTTAGATGGGTTAATGAAAGCAGATTTGACAAGGGAATTACAAAATCGTACTGTGCTCTTAAGTGATGATGTAAAGGCTTCCTTGGTCCTTTTCAAAGAAAAGTCATTTTAAATCGTTTTCCTGTGCATTTGGTCCTTTTCAAAGAAGAGTCATTTTAAATCATTTTCCTGTGCATTTGGTTATATAAATTCTATTATATTTGGTCAACTAGTAAACATTTGGAAAGAAATAGGAACAGTTTAAAATGATTCTGGAATCTCTTTAGGGTTTACAGTTTTGGAGTTTACTCCAAAAAAAAATGACTTGTGTCATTACTTTATCTCTTTGACTTTGAGAGTTTTAGTGATACATTTGGTTAATGGTATTAGATAAGATGACAGTTAAGTCTGGTATTTTTTACACACTGCTTTTCCAGAAAGGTCTTGAGGCAGCCAGACTTATTGTGGTTTTCATCTTTGGTTTCCAGTCATATTTTGGATAGTAAAATTAAAGGGAAAGACAAGGAATTTTTCTTTTGGTGACCAAGCAGTACCCTGATATTCCTTTTCATGTTTTCAGGCTGACCTTGGCCCGGACAAGTATTTGTCAGATAAAGATTTTCAGTGTCTAATCAAACTTCTGCCTTCCTGTTTGGTGAGTATGTCTTTCTAGTATTCTCAGTGCTGATGACAGAGTCACAGTATTTTTTCTGGGTGAACATGGACAGAAGAGCTGGAAAAGAGAATGGGGAAATACAGTGGATTTCAGTTCAGTCTGAAATTGTATAGGGCTAATCTCATAGATCATAGGCCATTTGAAATGGCATTCATGACATCTACACAACCCATGAAACGTAGTAATTTAAACATAGACTTTGTATTTTAAACAAGATCAGAGTAGGGAAGCAACCACTTCTCCCAGCCTCGTTCTTGGTGAAGGTGTTTGTATCAGTGGAACTGAAAGATACTCTTCCTAGCCTGAGAAAACAGAACTAATAAGGATTTAGATAAGCTGGGTGAAGAAAAGGCAAAATCGCCATTTTTCTATCTGAGTTGCTACCCTCACAGGCCAACAAGTTGACCTTTAGGAATACACAGTATAATTTATGCTATTACACAGCTCTAATCCAGGGCCTTCAGTGCAAAGAACCACATTGATATATTTCAAAATATGTGCAGAATATCTTCAGCAAAGACTAATCTGGCCAGGAAATTGAGTTAACATTGACATTCTTTATCTTGTCTGCATGAAGATGTAGTTCCCTGGAATGAATCACTAGCGAACTGAACACAATTACGCTGACTTGTGCACTTGGTTTGACAAGTTTGTTTTTGGCCATATAGTGTCTTGTCAAGCTAGCAAAACCAAGCTATTAATGAGGTGCAATGTGAAGCCAAAAGACACTTTGGTCTTAGAGCTTGATTGGTTGTGTGACACAGGCTGTCAGGAGCTAGTTCTAAATTTCTTCTTTTTTTTTTTTTTCAAGATGGAGTCTCTCTCTCTGTCACCCAGGCTGGAGTGCGGTGGTGCAGTCTCAGCTCACTGCAACCTCCACCTCCTGGGTTCAAGCGATTCTCCTGCCTCAGCCTCCTGAGTAGCTGGGATTACAGGCGCGTGCCACCACACCCAG
>NW_012106141.1:5057862-5065632 GCF_000951045.1 Mandrillus leucophaeus | reverse complement strand
GTATGTACTCAAGGATTTTTATTCTACCCATTGTGTTTCTTTTTGGGGGGTTGAAAATGTTCTATAATTAGATTGTATGATAGTTACATAACTGAATATACTGAAAATCATTGACTTGTACAGTTTAAATGTGTGAATAGTAATGGCATGTGAATTATATCTCAACAAAGCTGTTAAAAAGTCAGCAGCAACCATTCTGATGTGATGATCAGGAGAACTTCATGATCAATTACTGTATTTTCCTGGGTGTACCTTTCTACCCGCCAACCTACTGCATGCCAGCCTCCAAAATCCCTGCATAGCTCAGCTCCCATGGGTTTAAATTTTCATGATACTCCTTTGAGCTAATGAGCATTGTAATACCTGTCTAGACCCAGTTTGTTTCATGTAACCAGAATTCCAGGGAAAAAGCACTTTCCTTTCACACATTAAATAATTTGTCTTTTCTCCACCCTAGTTGCTTAATGTCAGTTTTCTCATCTGAGGAGGACACTGTGAATCTTTATGTTGCAGAATTCTATAGAAGGGTAGGAAGATTCATGCCAGCTACTATGGAAAGGGCTGAGATTCCAGAAGATGCTACTTTTGCCTGTTTTCTGGCTATCATGCTTCTTGGCTTGGCACCCAAACAGCAGTGCGGAATGTTAGGCAAAGCTGTGAGCGAAGACACATTGATCCTGGTCTCCATTTGGCAGTTCTGAGATTTGGCTATATTCTTTACTGACTTACAGAGACAGGATATTAACACTGTTATCCTCAAAACTTGGACATTCTCTGTCTTCCACCACACTTTTGCCTGAGCCGTGAGAGTGCACACACCAAAGAGGACCCCTTCACTTGTAGAGTTTACCACATCCATTATCTGTTTCCTGTTTTCCTTTGTTCCTACAGTTTATGTCCCTTCCTCCATCTGAAGAAGGAGGAACTAGCTGGTGACCGAATGACTTGAAAATGCCATGTGTTCAGGGAATATCACTACATTCATATGCAACTGCACCACCACAGTAGTACTTGACTCTGCATAACCAGATTCTGGATTTAGAAGGACCTAGATCCTGATACAAATCAATGTGAATTTCTTTTTTGTTTTGACAGCACCCTTACATCTATCGAGTTACCTTTGCCACAGCTAATGAATCCTCAGCATTGCTAATTAGGATGTTTAATGAGAAGGGAACGTTGAAGGATCTGATCTACAAGGTACCTGTGCAAGTTCATGGTCATAAGGAATTCTCAAGTTCCTTTAGAACCTGTTATTGATACTTAGTCTCTAAGACTCCAGAGGCTAGGCCCCGAGGATTTTATGTTAGTTTCGATTTTATTTGGAATTTATTTTTATTCATGCAATAAAAACTCTACCTAGTTTGGTTAAAGACCATTCCTTTTCCCACGTGAGGAAAGGTTGAACATTTAATAATTATGTCCATTACATTGCAAGCTGCTCTCTTAGGTCAGTTTTTAAGTTTGTGTTTTGCACTTAACAAAGCAGTACTGAAGAATTCGAACAATATGCAAGACTTTGGGGTCTGCTAAGGGTAAGACCAGGCACGTCTTCACTGGGCTAGAGAAGGGATGGAATCTGGGTCAGCCTCTTTCTATCAACAACACAGACTGTTGTATTTTAAAAACTCACATCTTGCAGCTGGCCATCTCTGGCACCCCTAGCCTCTGTAGAATCCTGCCTGGTCAGGGAGTCTGTGTGCAGATATTGGCCCCTCTACTGCTTTCTTATGTGTTCTTTGTTCTTTTCCAAAGGCAAAACCAAAAGACCCATTTCTAAAGAAGTACTGCAACCCTAAGAAGATTCAGGGCCTGGAACTCCAGCAAATAAAAACATATGGACGGCAAATATTAGAGGTAAGAGGTACTTTTGTTTAAGTTGCATTCAAATTTCATCCAAAATTGCATTATTCACCTGGAAAAGTTCTTAAGTCATATCCAAAATCACTTAAGTTGTCTGATTACTTATAAACCGATTGCATTGTCATATTTTGCCTCAACAAGCAAATATTTGAGACTAAGGCAACAGTCACTTAGGTCTACAAAATTCTTAAAGCTTTAGCTATTGCAATTTAGTGTCTGAGTTTTAAGAATTTTACTGTGTGGATACCAACTTTTATATTATCTTTGGTTGCTTTTTATCCCTGTGCCAAGATTTTTTATTTTGTTATGTCGTATACATAGCCATATGGCTCCCTTGCAGAAGTATAACCAACAGTTAAGAAGCCTTTCCAACATCACCCTCTAGATCAGTATTCTCCAAGCTTCTGGGATTATGCAACCTTATCAGTAATAACCAATTTAATATCCCAATGTTATGTCTATTTAACTATAAATTATATGTGTGTACTACTACACACATACATGTATGTGTATGTGTGTATATATATTATATTTTTTTGGATGGAGAGAGCATACTAGTAATATATTTTGTATATTATAAGTTAAAAAAATAATATTTTTAAAAACAACTAGGAAGAGAAGTTGTAATATTTTCTTCTAGTCCTTAGTGAATTACTCTGGGCACCCCAGTTGGCTATCACTGCTCTAGTTCACCAGGACATTGCAGGGCTATATCTAGGCATCTCCCTTACTGGGTAAGCCACTGATTATTTACATGGCAGCTAAAAGATTTACTGCTTTTTCTGGGATCCTGTTGTGTGTTCCTATTAATAAACAGCTAAATATATTTGGAGGAGAGACTGAACTAGAGATGTTTTCTAGTTCAACCCCTTTTTCTGAATTACTGGCAGAAGCACTTATACGATAGCCTCACTCATCTATGCAGGAGGATCAAGACTTTGCCCTGAAGAGAGCTGGCCGATTGGAATCAGAAAGTGCTTAAAGCAGAGCCTTTTGGCGTCAGAGTTATTAATTCCAAGCATATGCAGGCTGATTCTCTATTCTTTTGGGGAAAGAAAGAACTGATGTTGCATCTCACAGCCTCAAAACTGGAAAGTATTCAGCTTCACTTCCTTTTCCAAACAAATGGGTAGAGGTGCCATTTTTCTTCAGGAATCTTCCCAGTGGCCTGTTTGGTTTTGCTTCAAAATATATTGACTAAAAAACAAAGTTTAACTTGTCTTATATCTGAATGAGTTGGGGGGAAAATGTAACTTTCCCATATGCTTTAATAGGTACTGAAGTTTCTTCATGACAAGGGATTCCCTTATGGGCATCTTCACGCCTCCAACGTGATGCTCGATGGGGACACTTGCCGGCTGCTAGACCTTGAGAATTCCTTATTGGGCCTGCCTGCCTTCTACCGATCTTATTTTTCACAATTCAGGAAAATCAATGTAAGTTGCTAAAGTATTGAAATAGCACGTTCAGTTTTAGGTGTCAGTTACCCCATGATCTGCTCATGTAGGAAATATGCACCAAGTAGTGAAAGGTACAGTTGGGACAGTCCTTGCCCATCAGCCCTCAGAGCATTGCTGAATCTCTGGGAGGCTGAGTTGAAATGGCAGTTGGGTAAGCAGGGAGGTGGACTCACTGATTGGAAAACTGTGGAGGGTCGGACCAAGACCTTTGGGATACCTCATGAGGTTTTACAAAAGGCTTTGGAGTTGTATTTACATTACATTTACATTACAATGAGGAGCAGGTCTGTCCCTGGGCTTTGTTTCTCAGAGGAGGCTTGGGGCAGGAGCATGGGGGTCCACAAAGCCAAAGTGAAGGGTGAACGCACTGCTGCTGTTTCTTCCACAGACATTGGAAAGTGTGGATGTCCACTGCTTTGGCCACTTACTGTATGAAATGACTTATGGACGACCACCAGACTCGGTGCCTGTGGACTCCTTCCCTCCTGCCCCGTCCATGGCTGTGGGTCAGTATGGGGTTGGGAAGGGTCTTCTGGGCCCTGGTAGTGTGCAGAGCCACTCATCCCCTTTCCAGAGTCCAGGAAAGACCCAGAGGAAGTTGCTGTCCTCCACAGCCAGAAATTCTTACCCAATTTAAAAGTAGACCAAATTTGAGTAGTTTATTTAAATACACTTCTGTGAAAATTCAGGTGGCTTGTCCATTTGTCAGGCTATCTGAAATTTCTGGGAACTTTTCGTAAAATGCTTTAGAGCTTTGGAAGCAGAAGAATGTAAAGAGAAGTATGGCCTGCATGAGTGTGATGCAGAAGCCAGAGCCAGGCAACTTGAAGCCAGTTTCGAGGACTCAGGCAGGCGTCAGACATCAGGTCAAGGCTGAAGTGAGACTTGTAAGAAACAAGAGAGGCCAGGCATGGTGGCTCACACCTGTAATCCCAGCACTTTGGAAGGCTGAGGCGGGTGGATCATATGAGGTCAGGAGTTCGAGACCAGCCTGGCCAACATAATGAAATCCCATCTCTACTAAAAATACAGAAATTAGTTGGGCATGGAGGTGTATGCCTGTAATCCCAGCTTTTTGGGAGACTGAGGCACGAGAATTGCTTGAACCCTCCTCTTGGGAGGTGGAAGTTGCAGTGAGCCGAGATTGTGCCAGTGCACTCCAGCCTGGGCGACACAGCAAGACTCTGCCTCGAACAAAAACAAAACAAAACAAGCAAGCCATAGACCGGAAGCCTAGTAGATAAGAGCCTAGCAGGCCCAGACCTAGGGCAGGCAGGCAGGAATGCAGACACCCAGACAAATTGGATCCAGGAGCTCTTACAGCATTGCTTGCGGGGGCCAAGGGGAGCTGGAGGACAAGTGAGAGCACCTTTAGGAAGGAGGGATGCAGGAACTGGTACAGACTCATCCAGGACCCTTTCATCCCCTCCACAGCCAGGCTGGCACTCACAGCTGGAGCAGAGAGAGGGGAAGGCAGGGTAGCTCTTGGACCCCTGTGCCTTGGAGATACGCAAGTCCACCCTTCACCAAGCGTTACTGTGTCAAAAGAGGCAATTCAAGAGAACAGGCCCTGGGACTATTGTGTTGAATTTGAACCTCTGAAGCTGAACAGTGACCTGTGGGTAGAAAAATCTGGCTGCTCCTGTTAATAGCATCCAAGATGTTGGATGATGAGATATCAACAATTGGCATTTTGTGTGCTGGTTTTGATGAAAAGCAGGCAAGCAGCAAAATGTCTTTCAAGTTCAGAATTTTACTTCTGTGTAGTGTTTACATCTCTTTCAAGAGAACAAACACTTTTATGAATGGTATCTTGAATCCTTCCTCCAATTATCTTTGAAATATGTTTAGCTTTCTGTCAGCATGTAGTTGCTAAACCATTTCTTTTGAGTCATCGGTAATGCCAGTGTTGCCAACATTCCCCCACCCCACGTATGCCATCTGTCTGTGTGTGAAGAGTTTTGACACTGTCCTGATCAGCCCGCAGACAGTTATTGCAAAGTGGTGTCAAACTTTTCATCAGCAAGTGGATTTGCCAGCGTGTTCTGTGGAACTAAAATGTGTATCTGTTCATTTCAAGTGGCCGTGTTGGAGTCTACGCTGTCTTGTGAAGCCTGTAAAAATGGCATGCCTACCGTCTCCCGGCTCTTACAGATGCCGTAAGTCAATCATATGCGTTGGTTGTAATCTTGATAACTATGTTGAACACCAGACCACTGTGTCCAAGCACCTGGTACTGTAGTAAAGACTCTTGCGGTCCCTGCAGAGTTGGCGTGGCCTGCTTGCTGATGGGCACTTGCAGCATGATGTCTTGACCCTTTGTTTGTGACCTCTCTGCTCTCCTGGTCTGATGGCTGTCCTTTAACATCTGTGTCATTTTCATGTGTATCTCCTCACTCAATGTTAGCATTGTGTGTACGTACATTAGCATTGGGTGTGTGTACATGTCGCAGCCCCCAGCTTAGGAAATACTGAAGGAGGGCCCTCTCAAGTGGCTCTGTTCTGACCCTGCATCAGCAAACCAGTTGGCCCCCAGCTGTGCATAGTTCACAAGTCACAGGGCCTTGAAGGGTCTGCCCTCCAGGAGGAGGGTAACGTGTCTCTGAGCACCCATGCTTTTGCTTGTGAATTTACTGACTGGGTACTATTTATTAAACTCTAGCACGTACCAGGCACTGTTCTAAGGTCTTGGAGCTCAGAAGACATTTTCTCTGAAACTGGGTTATGCATAGATAACCAGGGCAGCTGAAATAGTGCTTTGGGGCCTTCCCTTCAGTTGCATTTTCTGTTCTTTCATGGAAAGGCAGCAGAGTGGTTAAGAAGGGTGTGCTTGGGGTCAGACAGACCTGGAGGTGGATTCCAGCTTCACTACTTCTACCTGGGTGACCTTGGACAAGTTTTTTAACCTTTGGAAGTAGAGTTTTGTGAACTGTGAAATGGGAATGATAATAACAGTTCCCACCTCAGAAGGTAGTTGGGAGGATTTAATAAGGTGATTCCCAGTAGGGACCCGGCACTTAATATGTGTTCATTAAGTGTTAGTTATGCTTACTGCTGAACCAGCTGATCTTTTTTGAACATCACACACCATGCGGTGTATCTGGTGCTTTGTCTGCATCAGCTTATTGTATAACAGATATACTCTGGAAACAATAATATGGGGAAACAAGGCAGGGGGGACGGCTTGAAATGCATGTAGCCAGAGTTCAGAGAAGGCAGAGATAACTTCAGGTTCCTGGTTCATTCTTTCCACAAGTGTTTATAGAGGGCCTTTTGGAGGCCAGCTGCTGTCCTAGGCACTGTAATGAAAAGAGGAAACCAAGCCCCTGCACCGTGGATGTGACATTCTACTGTTCCACAGACACTGAAGCATCTGTTGCCAAACCAACAACCATTAATAATAATGTAATAATGTGGGCCGGGCAGTGGCTCACACCTGTAATCCCAGTACTTTGGGAGGCTGAGGCAGGTGGATCACTTGAGGTCAGGAGTTCGAGACCATCCTGGCCAACGTGTGGTGAAACCCTGTCTCTACTAAGAAAATATAAAAAATTAGCTGGGTGTGGTGGCACACTCCTGATATCCCAGCTGCTCGGGAGACTGAGGCAGAAGAATCACTTGAACTGGGAAGGCAGAGGTTGCAGTGAGCCAAGATCTCACCACTGCACTCCAGCCTGGGCGACACAGCGAGACTCCATCTCAAAACAAAACAAACAATGTGCATGTGGAAAAACAGACCCAGTTTGGAAAACAACTTTCACACAAACTTTTCTAGCAAAATGCACTTGTACTTAGGAAATAGCCTGTGTACAGGTTAATTTACTCTAGTTTGCGTTTACATTCCCCATTCCAAAGTTCTTACATCTTTCTCCAGCCTTCCAGTCCTTAAGTGAATCCAAACATTTTTTCTTCACCTAAGTCTTTCTACCATGTGGGCTTCAGCCATGAAAAGAGCTCTTGGACAGATGTAAACCATGTTCAATTAAAATGTGTCCTCTGGAAGTAAACAGATGTGTGGTTGAGGGAGAGACAGGGCCCTGAGGAGCCCTGTGGGGAAAGCTAATCCTGTCATTTCTGCTTGTGATGAAGTTCCTATCTTTAAAAAAGAGTAATGTAGCTGGGCGCGGTGGCTCACACCTGTAATCCCAGCAGTTTGGGAGGCTGAAGCGGGTGGATCACTTGAGCTCAGGAGTTGAAGACCAGCTTGGCCAACATGGCAAAACCCTCTCTCTACAAAAAATACAACAACAACAAAATTAGCTAGGCATGGTGCTGTTCACCACGTAATAATCCCAGCTACTTGGAAGGCTGAGGTGGTAGAATCGCTTGAGCCTAGGAATTTGAGTTTGCAGTGAGCCGTGAATGCGCACTGCACTCCAGCCTAGATGACAGAGTGAGACCCTGTCTCAAAAATAAAACAAAGTGAGGGGTGGGCATGGTGGCTCAC
>NW_012106141.1:5018306-5057072 GCF_000951045.1 Mandrillus leucophaeus | reverse complement strand
GGCTCACTGCAACCTCCGCCTCCCGGGTTCAAGTGATTCTCTTGCCTCAGCTTCCTAAGTAGCTGGAACTACAGGTGCACACCACCATACCTGGCTAATTTTTGTATTTTTAGTAGAAACAGAGTTTCACCATGTTGTCCAGGCTGATCTTGAACTCCTGACCTCAGGTGATCCGCCTGCCTCAGCCTCCCAAAGTACTGAGATTACAGGTGTGAGCCACTGTACCTGGCTCATGCTATTGTTTTTAATAATATACTTTTTTTTTGGTCACATGGGTAATTTTTAAATCATTTTTTATTATTTTTATTTTTAACTTTTAGGTTTGTGGGTACATGCAAAAGTTTGCTACATAGGTAAACACATGTCATGGGGGTTTGTTGTACATACTTCATCATCCAGCTATTAAGCCCAGTACACAATAGTTATTATTTCTGCTCCTCTCCCCACCCCTCCCCCTAAGTAGACCCAGTGTCTGTTTAAATTTACTTTTTTGTAATAACATACCCTTTATTTTTTTTTTTTGAGACGGAGTCTTGCTCTGTTGCCCAAGCTGGAGTGCAGTGGTGCAATCTTGGCTCGCTGCAGCCTCTGCCTCCTGGGTTCCAGGGATTCTCCTGCCTTAGCCTCCCAAGTAGCTGGGACTATAGGCATGCACCACCACACCTGGCTAATTTTTGTATTTTTAGTAGAGATGGGGTTTCACCACACTGCCCACTCTGGTCTCGAACTCCTGACCTCAAGTGATCCCCCTGCCTCAGCCTCACAGAGTGCTGGGATTACAAGACATGAACCACCATGCCTGGCCAGTAACATATTTTTGAAGAGAGAATTGATTTACTTCAAAAGCTACTGCTTTTTAAAATGAAGTATGAGAAATACTTAGAAGAAAATTACTTTCCTGTTAAGATTCCAATCAGGACAGTTCCTTTCTACTTGAACATTTTTATGTTACTGAACTCTAGAATAAATTTTATCCTCTTCTGAGGCAAGAAAAATAGCAGAAAACTATTCTATTTAGAAATATCTACTGCATATATTATTTGCAATATTTTTGCAAATTAGCATTCGCAAAAGTAATTTCTTAAAAATGCAACATTGCCCATAGCAGGGAAACCCCCTGTAATACACGGCTGTCCCAGATACCCTAGTAACACAGTGGGAAGGGGGTCACAATGGGTAACTTGCAAACCCCTTTGCATTTGTTAGTGAACATGGAATGGTGGATGGGGCCGGGGGCTGCATGATGTGGTGCAGGGAAGGGAGACCTCATGGGCTAAAAGTGTCTTAATCTGCTTTAATCCTAGTCTGAGAGTGCACCTGGTTCAAGAAAGATTTTTGTTTGTTTCTTTTCTTTACAGATTATTCAGCGATGTTTTACTAACCACTTTTGAAAAACCACAGTTTAAGGTAAAGACAATTATATTGTTTTTTGGTTTGTGACATAACTAAGTTGACTTTGAAAGTTAGCTGTATTTTTAGCCAAAAAAAGAAAAGATATATAATAGGGAAGGTTTGGAAACAATCTAAATGTCCTACAATTAGGGGCTAGGTTAATAATTTATGGTACATCTATTTGATAATATAATTAAAAGTGAAATTGATAAAGACATTGTTGTAACATGGAAAATGATTTAGATTTGTTCTTAGGTATAAAAAAATAAGATATGTGTAAAACAACATACCTATCTAGAAACAAGCCTGGAAGGAGGTCTTCTCCTGGGAAGCAGTGGTATTATGTGTCATGGAAAGAGAGTGGGCTTTGGAACCCAAAAAAACAGAATGATATCTTTGTTCTTATAATATTAGCTGTTATCTACAGCTAATATTATAGAAAGATAAGATATCTTTCTATAAGTAAGATATCATTCTGTTTTTTTGATATCTAAAAGTAAGATATCTACAGCAGGGTTTTTCAGCCACGGCATTTGACATTTTGGGTCAGATGATTCTTTGTTGTGGGGGTTGCCTGTGCATGGTAGGATGTGAAGAAGCATCCCTGACCTCACCACTAGATTCCAGCAATACTCCTTGCCCCCTTTCCCACACTGTGACAACCAAAAATGTCTCCAGACATTGCTAAATGTCTCCTGGGGGGTGGTATACAAAATTGCTCCCAGTTGAGAGCTACTGACCTGTGGGCAAGCACTTAATCTTTGAGTCTGCACGTACTCATGTGTAAAATTGGTGAGTAATATATGTCTGTTGTCATTAGACAACTGAAGCCATCTACAGAAACTCCTTGTTTGGGCCATGGTTCTTGGCAGTGCTCACTGTGAGTGCAATTTGGGTGGGAGGATAAAAGGTAATTCTCCCTCTCCTTTCTATATTCCAAAAGAACATGTAATACTGTTAGGATGAAAATAAATTTAGAAAACAAAAGAAAAGAAAGAAAGAAAACCAAGGGTTAGAAGATTGTGTCAGTGCGAGAGGTGCTTTCCTCTGTTCTGTTTTGAAAGTTAGAGGAATTCTGACAGTAATAGCTTCTTTGGATCTGCAGTAGGAGAGAAAAAACATTTAAATTATTATCTTCTTCACTGAAACATCTTAGGAAATTTCTTCAGCCTTGTCAGTAAATATATTCTCCTCCAACCCTGACAGTCCGGCCTCTAGGATTCAGGAATTAGTATTAGACCTTGCTCTTCCCCTAAGCCAGAGAGCCTATGCAGCAAAGATAGTAAGATTTTAAAATCCAACATTAATTATTGTATGTACACTGACTTTCTGGAAAGATATACAGGAGACTGGTAACATTGGTTTCCCCCATGGATGTAGGCAGGAGACTTTTCATTGTGTATGTGCCCTTTTATACCTTTGGGATTTTAAACTATGTGACTGTATTACCTACTGACAGCTTTTTTTTTTTTTTTTTTTTTTTTGAAATTTTTACAGAATAATGAAGACAGAAAGTTCAACATGATCTGGGGATCTTATTTTCCAGGACTGGACTGCTCATGGTTTAAAAAACTAATAAATTAAGAAATGGCCCAGGCGCGGTGGCTCATGCCTGTAATCCCAGCACTTTGGGAGGCTGAGGCAGGTGGATCATTTGAGGTCAGGAGTTCCAGACCAGTCTGGCCAACATGGCAAAACCCCATCTCCACTAAAAATACAAAAATTAGCCAGCCTTAGTGGCAGGTGCCTGTAATCCCAGCTACTTGGGAGGCTAAAGCAGGAGAATTGCTTGGACCCGGGAGGCAGAGGTTGCAGTGAACTGAGATCACACTACTACACTCCAGCCTGGGTAACAAAGTGAGACTCTGTCTCAAAAAAAAAGAAATGATGGAGGCAGAGGTTGCAGTGAGCTGAGATCATGCCACTGCACTCCAGCCTGGGGAACAGAGTGAGACTCTGTCTCAAAAAAAACAAGAAAGAAATGATAGGCTCAGAAACAAACTGGGCTGTTAGGAATGTCTCCCAACAGGGAAAGCTGGAAAGTTTACTCTTGTAAAATTCAGAACATAAATCTCTCACAAAGAAAATATCTATGAAGTTATAAAATAATAACTGGTTGGATTCGTGTATGTTCCAATAAGCTTTATATAATTTAAAAAAATTTTTTTTTTCTTTTGAGACAGAGTCTCACTCTTGTCGCCCAGGCTGGAGTACAATGGTGTGATCTCGGCTCACTTCAACCTCCACCTCCCAGGTTCAAGCAATTCTGCTTCAGCCTCCCGAGCAGCTGGGATTACAAGCATGTGCCACCACGCCTGGCTAATTTTTGTATTTTTAGTAGAGATGGGGTTTCATCATGTTGGTCAGGCTGGTCTTGAACTCCTGACCTCAGGTGATCCAACCACCTTGGCCTCCCAAAGTACTGGGATTACAGGCATAAGCCACTGTACCCAGCCAGTTTTTTCAATTTTTAATTTTAATGTTTTTTTTTTTTTTTGAGGTAGGCGATTTTTTGTTGCCAGGCTGGAGTGCAGTGGTGCAATGACAGGGCTTAGTGCAGCCTCAATCTCCTGGGCTCAGGTGATCCTCCTGCCTCAGCCTGTTGAGTAGCTGGGACAACAGGCATATGCCACCACACCCTGCTCATTTTTTAATTTTTTGTAGAGACAGGGTCTCACTATGTTGCCCAGGCTAGTCTTGAACTCTTGGCCCCAAGTGGCCTCCCAAAGTGCTGGGATTACAGGTGCGAGCCACTGTGCCTGACCTAATTTTAAAATTTTTAATTTTTATAAAAAATACAATATAAAATTTACTCTCTGAACCATTTTTAAGTGTACAGTTTAGTGGTGTTAACCATCTTCACATTGTTGTATAACAGATCTCTAGAGCTTGCAACCTGAAACTCTATACCTGTAGAATAATAACTCTCCATTTCTCCCTCCTCACAGCTCCTGGCAATCACTATTGTACTTTGTTTCTATGATCTTGACTACTCTAGAAACCTTATATAAGTATTTATCCTTTGTGAATCATTTATTTCACTTAGCATAATGTCCTCAATGGTCATCTATATTGTAGCATGTGACAATATTTCCTTTTTTTTAAGGCTGAATAATATTCCATTGTACGTATATGCCACACTTTGTTTATCCGTTCATCTGTTGGTGAACATATAGGCTGCTTTTATCTCTTGTCTATCATGAATAATGCTACAGTTTACATGAGTGTGCAAGTATCTTTTTGAGATCCTGCTTTTGATTCTTTTGGATATATACCCAGAAGTGGAATTCCTCATGTTCCATTTTGTAGTTTTTTGAGGCACCTCCATACTGTTTTCCATAGCAGCTCTACTACTCTACATTTCTACCAGCAGTGTACAAGGGTTTCAGTCGCTCCACATTCTCACCAATACTTATCTTATTATTTTAATAGTGGCTATCCTAATGGGTGTAAGGTGATGTCTCATTGTGGTTTTGATTTACATTTCTCTAATGACTAAAGACATTGAGTGTCTTTTCATATGTTTGTTGGCCATTTGTGTATTTTCTTTAGAGAAATGTCTATGTCTTTTGCCTCTTTTTAATTGGGTTACTTACATTTTGTTGTTGAGTTGTTGGAGTTCCTTTATATATTCTGGATATTAACCCCTTATCAGACCTATGATTTGCAAATACTATGTCCCATTCCTTGAGTTGTCGTTTTACTCCGTTGTTCTTTGTTGCACCAATGTTTTATTTATTTATTTATTTTTCTTTTTTTTCTTTTGGAGATAGGGTCTTGCTCTGTTGCTTAGGCTGGAGTGCAGCAGCACAATCTCAGCTCACTGCAACCTCCACCCTCCCAGGTTCAAGCAATTTTCCTGCCTCAGCCTCCCGAGTAGATTACAGGCATGCACCACCACACCTGGCTAATTTTTGTATCTTTAGTAGAGATGGGGTTTTGCCATGTTGGCCAGATTGGTCTCGAACTTCTGACCTCAAGTGATCCACCCACCTCGGCCTCCCAAAGTGTTGGGATTACAGGCGTGAGCCACCGTGCCCAGCTGCACCAAAGTTTTAAATTGATGAAGTTTAATTATTTTTTCTTTTATTGCCTGGGCTTTTAATGGCATATCCAAGAAATCACTGCCAAATCCAGTGTCATGAAGCTTTTCCCCTGTGTCTTTTCTTTTAGGAGTTTTATAGTTTTAGGTCTTCTATTTAGGTTTTGAATTCATTTTGAGTTAATTTTTGTTTATGGTGTAAGGTAAGGGTCCAACTTCATTCTTTTGTATGTGGATATCCAATTTTCCCAGCACCATTATTGAATATACTGTCCTTTCCCCCATTGTATGTTCTTGGAACCCTTGTCAAAGATTATTTGACCATATCCACAAGGGTTTATTTCTGGGCTCTCTCTTCTCTTCCATTGGTCTATGTATCTGCCTGCATGTCAGTACCACACTGTTTTAATTACTGTAGCTATGTAATAGGTTTCAAAATCAGGAAACATGAGGCCTTCAACTTTGTTTTTCTTTTTCAGATTGTTTTGGCAATTTACAGCCCTTGAGAATCACTTGAATTACTTGAAACATATCATGTTTATTTATGTTTTAGTTTATGTGTTCATTGCTAAAAAATGCTAGAGAAGTGAGTGTGTTAGGGATACCAGAAGTGACTGGGGTAGGATTTGAATGGACAGCTTTAACTGATTTTATTCCAAATGGCTCTTGATAACCACCTGCTCCTTCATTTACTCCAGGACTTGGGAGTATCTCCAGTCACCTGTTTCAATGGATGATGTACTTTTCTCTCCTTTCAGATCCCTACAAAATTAAAAGAGGCATTGAGAATTGCCAAAGAATGTATAGAGAAGAGACTCATTGAAGAACAGAAACAGGTAAATTGATAACAGTTCCTCTTTACCTTTTAGTGTCCCCATCTTCTGCCGTGGTTTTTATAGTGATTGACATTTGACTGTTCACTTCACAAATATTTTAAGCATACTTACTTTCAGCCAGCCTTTAGGCTGAATGCTGCCCTGCAGAGCTGAATACTTGACAGTCCTGCCCTCAGTCCTGCTTAGTCTATGTGGGAAACAAACATGTCCAGGAAGGGCAGTCTGGGTTTCTGATCAGGGCATGCTGGCTGGTGGTAGTTGGGGGCATGCATGGTCCATTTTATCTCACCACATTCTTCTTCTGTAAAAGAGGGGAAGGCAGGAAGGCATCAGGGGCATGAGAAAGGACCTCTTCCTCTGACATACTCCTCTACCTGGCATCCAGACCTGAGCCAGGAAGTAGACAGCCTAAGCAAGGAAAGTTTTTTTATCCCAATAAAATGTGGTTTGCCAAAACATGTTGGAGAAGATTTTCATTAGGAAGCTGCCTTCTGTGGGATATGCTTATATCTTATGGTCTCTTAAAGATTCACCAGCATCGAAGACTGACAAGAGCTCAGTCACACCATGGATCTGAGGAGGAAAGAAAGAAAAGAAAGATTTTAGCTCGAAAGGTAAGTCTGGTGTCTCTCTGCATTCCCTCCATAAGTTCTTGAGTACATGTGAAGAAAGCCCTAGGTTAATGGTGCCCATTTAATGACAGATGGCTGTGCTATATCTCCTTGAAAGCTAAGACTATTTCCATATGACTGGGGTGCAGCTTTTTTTGGAAAAGAAAAAAAGCCATATGATAATCAGCAGAGAATTTGGCCCATGTAGTTTCCTAGCTTGCTGGGCAGATCATGGCATAATGTATGTAATTGGAGGAAACAATTGGCCTGAGCTAGTAAAGTCAGCATTTGTTGTTTAATTTCCCCCTTTAGTTTTGACTGGGGCTTCTTCACTGTATTGTTATGGGGCTAAGTATGACCTTGTCTGTAGCTAGTTTAATGGTATGCCTGAAAAATATTTTTACTCTGACTTCCAGCTTCACTGTGTTTATTCTTTGCTTTCCTCTCCCTCCTCCCTCTTTTCTTTTATTCTTAAAGAAGTCAAAACGATCTGCTCTTGAAAATAGTGAGGAGCATTCAGCGAAGTACAACAACTCCAATAATTCAGGTAACTGGCTATAGATGATAATGGGACCCAGGACCCAGAGGTCAGGGTCAGTAGTCTCTAGTTGGTCAAGAGGTCTTGAGTTCTGCTGGCCAGAAACTGGGCAATGTAGTAATGACTACAGAGAACAAAATAACTCTGTCTCTAATGAAGGATTGCAACAGCATTCATAGGCTTACAGCACTCAAATGCTAGAAGGGACTTCTGAGGTAATTGGGTAGCTCACCTTCTTCACTGATGGCAGAATTTGATCAACTAAAGACACAGGAGCATTAGCCATGGGAGGAAAACAGACCTGACTTAAAATGTAAGGCCTCCTGTTTTTTAGTAGAGCCTGCATGAACAGAAATGACCTTAAATCCTGCCTGCTGCTCTGGACCCCATGTGATGGGAGGATGTGCCTTCCTGTGTGAATTAAGGAAAGGACTCGACGGTGTGTGGGGATGGCAAGAAACCGAGATGGTACAAAGAGCACCATCCTGAGTTGGCCGTCCTTGCTGCCACTCCCAGCTGTCCCTCACCCAGCTCTGCTGGCTTTGGGCCATAATGTCCCATCTTTGGAAATCAGAGCCAGATTGAATGATCCCTGGGGGCCTTCCAGTTTTTCTAATTTATGAATCTGTAAAGTAGAGCCCACATAGAGAAGGGAGGGTTTCACCCTAGTGACCAAGCAGTTTTGGCTTAGCCCTGGAGGGCCATGGGAAGGGGAGATTTTTGGGTTGGGGAAAACCTGCTTATATTTTAGGCAGAGGAAGGACAGAGCAGAGAGGGGGAATTTGAAGATGCAAAAGAGACGGTGACTGGCAGGGGTGCCAGGGGGGTAGAAAGCCAAGGGTTAGCATCCAAAGCCCAGCTATCAGTGTCAGCTTTGAGGAAACCCATGCATCTCTTCCTAGCAGTAGGATTTGGTGGGGACAGGGAGGAAAGTAGAAGGGAGGAAATTGGGGGTATTCACAGGTCATGCCTCAGTCTTCTCAGTGAAGTCAGGGAGGAGAGTGTCTGCCTGGGGCGTGAGGAGAAAAGTGTACAAGATGATTAGGCTGCAGCCCTGAGGGCTGGATGAGCCACAGCTGGAGAATGCAAGTGGCGCGGTCAGAGCTGGAGATTGGAAGTCCTGAATAGAGAAAGTCCATAGACTCCAGAAGGAGAGTGAGAGTCACATTGACACCACTGCAGAGTCCAGACTGGAGAAGGGCTCAGGGAGAGCTGCAAAGGAGAGGAAGGAGGGGAGGTCCCAAAGAGGACCAGTGTAGGCTCCACGGGGGTGAATGCTGTTGTGGCTGGCGGGTAATTTCAGAATTGGAAGCCTATTTTCTCCATGGTTGATGGGAGGGTCACGGACCAGTCATGGTCATTACTATGCTGAGACTCATGACTCCAAACAGCAGTCATTCTGTCCAGTGGCTAATTTTTTATAGAGCAGAGAAAGCCTGACAGTGTGCTCTCTACCTTCTAAGACCCTGCCTGCCTGCAAAGCTGTGTCACGTGCAGCCAGGTGGGACTCAAGGACTTCAGGATACCCTAGTGCCCTCAGGAGTTTAGGAAAATGAAGTAGCAGTTGATGGATATATACAGATAATTCCCAAACCCTACTGGAATCAGGCAGTCAAGCTTCTCCCCATTAAAGTTCATTAGCACTACAAACAGTATAAAGACAGCATGCATTGAGTTTTACCCCCTTTTTCAGTGAAACACCCTCATATTTTAGAGGGAACTGAGGGAATATTGCAAGTAGAAAAGTATTAAGCTGGAGGGAGGTGTGATTTGATCAGGACATTTCTCATGATGGCCAGTGTCCATGAGGCACCAACATGTCCTGTGGGTAGTGAGTGAAGTGATGGCTGGGGCCTTAACCACACCAGCTCTGGTTGCTTCTCAGGCATGTGATGACAGCCCTCCCTTTGGGTGTGTGTGCCCATCAGCTCAGAAAGCACCTGACTAGGGAGATTTGGTTAACCTCTCCATAGGATCTCTATGTGTGGGAGGGGGCTTTCTGTGTCCACAGAAAGGCTTACGTAGGAACCTCTGCTCATTGGGCCACTTCATGTCAGCTCAGGAAGATATTTTCTCAGGATCACCAAGTAATAGGGAGATACTGAGAACTTGGGAATATTTACAATATAATAAGGTTACTAGATCCAGAAAAAGCATGCAACAGGTGGGATTTTGCACATTGTTTTAATGTGAATAAGGGTATTTACTGATTCTAGATAAGAAAAGGCCTGTGAAATCCATGAACTGAATAGACCCTATCTAGTTGACTCTTCTTGCTGATAAAATGGAAGTTCTGCAGAATATGTTACTGGGTAGATGCTGTAGGGAGCTCTCCCTTCCTTTGGAAGCCCCCAGCAGGCTGCTCTGCACCTCTCTGTCCCCTGTACCACTTGTGGCCTCTGTCATTTGTCATTACCCAGGAGTGGAGATTGGGTCAGGAAGAGATATTGCAGCCAATTGCATAAGCTGTTGATTGTACAAAGTTTCAAACCAGGCAGGCTTTGGGGAGCAGTGGGAGGCAAGGAGCTTTTAGTAGCTTGGGGAAGGAGGTGGACCTTGCACCAGAGTAAAAGCCTGTCATTGGGTCCAGTCTCTTGAGTTTTTTTGTCCCTCATCATCTTGTTTCACAAGGCTCACACACTAAGCCAAGTATAGATTCTCAGACAGCAGTGGGTCCCAGCCTGGGCCAAATTCCAAATGTCTTTCGTTGGTCCCCATGAGGGTTTCTCTGTGTTTTATCTTAGCAGGATCTGGGGCCAGCTCACCTCTCACGTCCCCGTCATCGCCAACTCCACCCTCTACATCAGGTTAGTGATGGAGTAAAGTGACATGCCACCTTCCTGTCTGCCAACAGGAGGAGCAGGCTTTGCCTCTTCCTGCCTTGGCCCAACAATTTCAGGGGTTAGATAGCAGCAGCTTTCTCAATAGAGATCAGTGGGAGTGCAAATAAGCAGTGTCATTTGGGAGAGCTGAGGGGCTAGATTTCCAAGCTCAGTTTTCACAGGGAATGGACCAGTTTCAGGGCCACTGGCCACCCCCTGGCTCCAGCTTGCTGTCTTTGCTGAAAAGTTTCATACAGAGCTCCTCAGATTGGAGCCTGTCTTGGTACGTGCTCAGCTGAACAACACAAACACACTGTGGCCCAGGGGTCCCGTCCTGCCAGGCCTCTCTCCTCAGGGAGCCCGTCCATAGGGTCAGTTTTGTCACAGAGCACAACTGGTAAGATGTCTAGGTGGAGGAGTGAAAGAGTCACTGTGTTTCTGATTTTATGGCAACGATTTGACTCTGTTTTGCTCTGTAATGTATTTAATTATCTGAATATTTTTCTGTTATTGGCCTTTGTTTCTCCTTTGTAAATTAGATACAAGTTTTGATTGAAAAATGTAAAAGGAATTTATCTTGGAGACTGCTTATAAAAATAATCCCTGATTTTGTGGAGTAGCCCCGTGATATCTTTCTTTTATTTTTGAGCCAGGATGTCTCTCCTAGTCTTTTGCAAGCCCAGTAAAAACAGTTGGGACGCCAGTATCTCCTTTTGCTTCTTAAATGAACCAGTTGTTTTAGATGTGCGAGGAGCTGCTTCTGCCACTCAGAGCTTGCTGGCTATGCTTGGAAGGGTTCCTACAGCTGTGTGAAGGGAGAGTCACTGGCAGGGGATTGGTATATGAGTTGATCCTATATTCATTGTTAATACCTAACACAGCACCCAGGAGCTGCCAAGAGCATTCCTCAACTCCACTCAAATGCTTCTAACTGACCCTCCTAAGAAAATGAGAGCAAGCAAACACAAGGGGACTAGTGTGAATGACTTACTTCTGGCTGAGGGTGGTTACTGGTGCCTTACTGCTGAATGTTCTAGGGCCAGGGCCTGTTTTGGGTAGCAGAGTTCCTGGTCCATGGAAGGATATTCTTGTCCTTATCTTACTTTGTCAGATTTCCCAAGAAAGCCCCCAAATGTTGATCAAGACAGAAAATAGGCCTTTTTTGTCTTTTGTGGAGATAAACTGTTTAGTCCCATTAGAAATGTGTGGTGATCTACTGCCCAGACTATATTGAGCCATTTCCTAGAAGATAGAATGTTAATTTAACACCACTTGGGCATATTAAGAAAATTGGAGAAAATTAATAATGAGAATCCATAAATCCTCCTTTAACAAGCAAGGCGCTTGAGGCACCCGTTTCAGGATTCACAGCCCTTCTCTGCGTGGTTAGATCTGCCCCTGCTCAGTTGACAGTTGGTTCTTATCTCTAAATGCCTTTGGGAATTTACAATCTATTTGGACTTTTGGGGGGAATTCTCTAATTTATCTGTGTTTAAATGGGCGCTGTCTCATACAGTAGCAAGTCTGCATGAGATAAGGTAACTTTTAGAATAAGAGAAAAAAAGAGGAATCTTGTGTAATTAGAGTCAATGTTGGGAAAACTTGGAGGTGAGTGGGAGGGGCATTCCTGTGAATTTGATAGCACCCAGCCTGAAGGGGAGTCTTGAGGATTTAGAAGGAAAACACATGTGAGGCCCCAGCACAATGCCTGGCAGAGTGAGAGTGCCTGGCAGAGATGAGAGGTTCCCAGCAAATATTGGCTCCTCCTTTCTTTTATCTCCTTAATGTTTTGTTGATGAAACTGACTCAGCCTGCAATCTGACCTCTGCTGGGCATTTCCTGTAATGCAGCTCATGAAAATGGTAACTAATATTGAGCATTTGCCTGGCAACCTAGCATTTCAGGCCCTAAGCATTTCAACCCAAGGGAGTTTATTCATTCAAGATGTAGTCAAGGTGCATTTACTGAGAACCTATGGTTTGCTAAGGACTGTGCTTGGCCCTGGGTTACAGAAATGGCTAGACAAGGCCCTAGCTCTTGTGGAGTCACATTTCCAGTGCCTCTCAGAAGCTCCAAAACAGTAGACACTGTTTAGGAAAAAACTCACACTCAAAAATGTTTTTTCTTATTCTGTCACTCAACACAATAATAATCAACACAGACAGACTTCTGTGACCAAATGTCAGGGTATGGGGGAGTGGTTCTGTCCACCACCAATTAAGCAATCAGTTTTGCTGTGGATACCAGCTGGGTATCTACCTGGAGATAGCGTCAGACTCCACAGGTTGAGGCTCAGTCCCCAAAACGACCTGCTCTTTCTGACACTATTTGCAAGGATGGGACTCCAGAACTTTTGACCAACCAGCTTCAAGTAGGAGTTCCCACAGCCCCCTCTTTAGTTTCTGTTAATTTGCTGGAGCAGCTCACAGAATGCAGGGAAGCATGTTTACTGGTTTATTATAAAGGATGTTACGGCCGGGCGTGGTGGCTCAAGCCTGTAATCCCAGCACTTTGGGAGGCCGAGACGGGTGGATCACGAGGTCAGGAGATCGAGACCATCCTGGCTAACACGGTGAAACCCCGTCTCTACTAAAAAAATACAAAAAACTAGCCGGGCGAGGTGGCGGGCGCCTGTAGTCCCAGCTACTCCGGAGGCTGAGGCAGGAGAATGGTGTGAACCCGGGAGGCGGAGCTTGCAGTGAGCTGAGACCCGGCCACTGCACTCCAGCCTGGGCGACAGAGCGAGACTCCATCTCAAAAAATAAAATAAAATTAAAAAAAGATGTTACAAAGGATACAGATGAAAAGATGCATAGGGCGAAGTGTGGGGGAAGGAGCTTCCATGCCTTCCCTGGGCACATCACCCTTCAGGAACCTCCGCATGTTCAGCTATCTGGAAGCTCTCCAAACCCTGCTCTCTTGGGCCTTTTATGGAGATGTCATCAGATAGGCATGATTGACAACCATATAGAAATGTTGTTATAGAACCCAATTTGGGTCCGTTCACCCAGTGCAATAAAACTAGATCCCCACACCAAGGCTGTTTCAGTGATAGAAAGGAAGGCATTTATTGCAAAGTGCTGTGCAAGGGGGACCAGGCAGTGAAATGCTCAAAAATCTGACCTTCCAGGTGGCTTACAGGCAAGGATTTTTAACAGTGGGGTAAATTTCAGGAAAACAGAAGCTACAGGCAAAATTACAAATCAGTACACGGAGGTTGCACATTGGTTTAAGTGTAAAAGGGCGGGACATCTTGGGGGTAGGGGGTGCTCACAGGTAGATTCAGAGATCTAACTTGCAGTTGATCTTAGTTGCAGAAGCTCTAAGAATTTTGGGGTCAGTAGAAAAATGCTAACTTGCTAGGGGGAGTGACTTTCTCCAAGCCTCTCAGGAAGAAACTTAGAACAAAGGACAGTGGGATCCATAATGGGTACAGTTTAGTCTTCTTTTCCTCCTAATCTGGGATCTTTGTGGTGAGGGTCTTCAGTGGGGGCCTGAGCGTTTGAAAGACAACTCAGGGACATATGTTAAGATCTTATCTTTAGTTTCTATAGGGCAAGGGAACTTCTCTGGAGCTTTAACTTCTTTGGCTATTGTTCTTCAGCCACTTATTACCTTCTTGTTTACCAAGTCACTTAATTACCTCTAGGGCTAGCTGGATGCCTGAAATTTTTCTTAAAGGAACATTTGGATTTTCTCTTATTTCCATGCCTTGAGGTTTACAGGTCCCTAAAAGTTGGGGGTGGTCCCAGTTCCATCTCAGTGTGATTGGACAAAAAGGGTATGATATAACCCCAGCAAGGCCTGTTTGTTCAGATTCTGCTTGGCCTCTCTGTACAACTTTCCTTCTTCTAGGGTATGGGGCATGTGTAGGAGATGCTTGGCAAATCTTCGATTTACATAGGCTTGCTCTGCCTTCAAGGCCTCTGCGGAGTGACAGCAGGACTCTGCGCCTAGGGATTACACCATTTTTGTTTTTGAGACAGAGTCTTGGTCTGTTGCCCAGGCTGGAATGCAGTCGTGCGATCTTGGCTCACTGCAACTTCCACCTCCTGGGTTCAAGTGATTTTTATGCCTCAGTCTCCCGAGTAGCTGGGATTATAGGCACTCACCACCACGTCTGGCTAATTTTTTTGTATTTTTGGTAGAGATGGGGTTTCACTATGTTGGCCCAGCTGGTCTTGAACTCCTGACCTCAAAGTGATCCACCTGCCTCGGCCTCCAGAGTGCTGCGATTACAGGCTTGAGCCATTGTGCCCAGCCAGGATTGCAACTTTTGGCTGGCCAGCCCCTGCTTAGGCTGTTCTTCCTTGCAGAACTGGAGGTCGGCCTTCTTCTGGGCTCAAGTGATCCTCCTGCCTCAGCCTCCTGAGAGACTGGGACTATAGGCGTGCACCACCACATCAAGCTAATTTTTAAATTTTTTGTAGAGACAGGGGTCTCACCATGTTGCCCAGGCTGGTCTCAAACTCCTGGGCACAAGTGCTTCTCTCACCTCAGCCTTCCAAATTGCTGGGATTATAGATGTGAGCCACAGCACCTGGCCTCACAGTTCTTTCTAATCAAGCACACTCTAAATCCTAAATCCACTGTGAACTCTGGCCTTTGGCAGTTTGCTCAGCAATAGATCAGCTTAGGTAAGTTGAATTCAGCAGCAGTGCCTTTCTTCCCTAAAGCATCAGTTGTAAGCACATTTATGGCAGCTAAAGGTGGTCTTAATCTCAGTTTCTAAGTGAAGGAGTCTTACTCTTATGAGCCCTTTCCAGCAATTGTGTAAGGGCTGGGGCCCCTCCCTTTTCTTACTGCAGCATCTTCTCTGGGGGCTCCTTCTTGAGATCCTTACCAAGTTGATGGGAGAAATATCCTTTCTCTAAGTCTGCTGGCAGTTGCATTGGGTGGGGTGGGATTCTCTAAGACTCTTTTGCTGAGACCCCTGTTTTTTCAGTAATAACATTCCTAGCACTGTCTTTTCTGCAAAAGGTTGTTTTCTGCCTCAGGAAGGTCCCTCTTTCCAGGACTTTACAATTCTTTATCCTGGTTTATTTCATGGTAATACCACCAACTAGTGTTTATCCTCTCTATTCAGAGAACTGATAGGTTGTAAAGGACCCAATTTACACACAAGCAAAGATTCCCTCCCACCCTCCTTTGGGAGCAGACAGGCCTATTGCCTTGCTATCTGTTTTTTTGAGACAAGGTCTCTCTCTGTCACCTTGGCTGGAGTGCAGTGGTGCAATCACGGCTCACTGTAGCCTTAACCTCCCACCTCAGCCTCCTGAGTGGAACTACAGGCATGCGCCGCCACCCTTGGCTGATTTTTGTCTTTTTTGTAGAGATGGGTTTTGCCATGTTGCCCAGGCTGGTCTTGAGCTTTGGGGCTCAAGTGATCTGCCCGCCTTGGCCTCCCATAATGGTGGGATCATGGCCCTTTTTCTAAAAAAATAGGTTTGTAAAAGAGTGTTTTGGGAAAGCTAAGTAAGCAGAGGACCCTACATTGTTATTTAAAATAATTATATCTAATATATTTGGAACACTTATTTTGTGCCAGGCACTGTTGCTTTATAGTCATTTGTTTCAGTTAATCATCGTGAATACCTTCTTTTCCAGTGTGAGTGGACTCCAGCTTAGCTCCATTTTACAGTTGAAGAAACTGACGCTCTAGTAGGGTTAAGAGACTTTGACCAAGGTCACACAAGTTAGGCAGGTGCTAGAGCCAGGAGTGTAACTTGTTCTGTCGTTGTTCATTTACCCCATTGATATACTGAGTGCCTGCTTTCTGAGGGTGCACTGCAAGGCCCGTACTCTTAAATACTGTGTTCGGCTGGCGTGAAAAGAACCCTGAATGTTGAGTCAGTAAACCAGAGCTTGAGTCCTACCTAGCTCTGCCACATTCCCACTATGACCTTGGACAAATAATTTCTTGAGGCTGTCTTTTAAAAGAAGTCTCGCTCTTTATTAGATAGGTGGCATACATGGCGAGGCTTTATAAGCAGTAAAGCACTATCGGGTATAAACTGGCAGCTAAAGGTGGTCTTAATCTTGGTTTCTAAGTGAAGGGGTCTTACTCTTATGAGCCCTTTCCAGCAATTGTGTGCCTGCTTTTTTTTAAAAAAAAAAAAAAAAAAGAATGTCCTGCAATCGGATAATTCTAGCTGTTCTTACTTGTAGTTTATATTTTAAGCAATAATTTTGAGGTGAGAGAGCTGGCAGTTTGTAGAAAACCCAGTTTGCAAGAATGAGTGGAGAGAAAGGGAAGTTTCAAATCTGCAGAGAAAGAGGTGTGGGAGCCCTCCGAAGGTTTGCTTAAAATTCAACTCGCAAAACAGATTAATAAGAGAAAAGGCATATGAGTTTATTATTTAATGTGTATACACAGGAGCCTTCAGAATGAAGACCCAAAGGTACAGGGAAAATTGTCCATTTTTATGCTTAGGTTCAACAAAGTATGGACAGCTGTGTGGAAATATGATTGGAGGAAAAGGCTATGATCTAATGCTAATAGGCTGAGTGGGGAAACCCAGCAAGGCTGTCTATCTAGATTGTTCTCAGCCTGTCTGAGCAGCATTCCTTCCTTCTGGGTGTGGGCAGGACCCTCTCTGGAATGGGGGTCTTATGACCTATAGTCAGACAAGGTAGGTCAGGCGATTTCTTTCCTTTTTTGATGTGGAGTTTTGCTCTTGTTGCCCAGGCTGGAGTGCAATGGCGCGATCTCGGCTCACTGCAGCCTCTGCCTCCCGGGTTCAAGTAATTCTCCTGCCTCAGCCTCCCAGGTAGCTGGGACTACAGGCATCCATCACCACGCCTGGCTACTTTTTTGTATTTTTAGTAGATACAGAGTTTCGCCACGTTGGCCAGGCTGGTCTCGAACTTCTGGCCTCAGGTGATCCGCCCACCTTGGCCTCCCAAAGTGCTGGGATTACCGGCGTGAGCCACCATGCCCAGCCAAGTGATTTCTTTATGAACAGTTTTTACACAGAAAGGTGGAGGGAGAGTAATATTTTTAGGTATGATAGCGGGCTTTGGGGAAAAGGGTTTCTGTTTCTACGACCCACCTTGGAGAAAGAGGGATTCTAGTTTCTCTGGCTAGCCTTGGGGGACAATGGGACTGAGAAGGCTGGAGGGCCTCTTTTCCCAGTTTCCCAACCCCTTTCCAGGAGAAAGCTGTGGGGCAGAGTTGGTTCATTAGGAACTCTGAGATTTACCAAAGCATGATCCTTCACATTTAGCTGGGGATCTAGTCATTTTAAAAGACAAGAAAAACATTTGCCTTGCTTTCCTTTTTAAAACGGCTTTATAGCCTTAAGTAAGTTTCACTGCCCAACTCAGCCTCTAGGGAGGGGCTCCCAGGGCCTCAGGGAGGGGCCCAGTGCTCCCGCCTTGACGATGCCTGCCCAGGATCTCTGGCCTTAGGCCTGCTCACACTCCTCCCAACTTTAAAGAGACAAATCTATTGTAGACTCTAAAAGACTTGCTTGGAAAAAAGTGGTGGGTTTTCATTTTTCCCCCCTCTTGATCAACCGTCCTTGTTTAATAATAGAACTAAGTACATTCCTCATATCCATTCTGCTCTTCAGAGTTAAAACCTTCATGGCTCTTCTGAAGTGAGCATCGTGCTTGTAAATAAATAAAAATAGTATCTAACTGGCTGAGAGGACAAAGAACATGAAGAAGAAAGCAACTCATTAGGTGGCTCAAAAAGCGACTCATTGGTTATTCTATAAATACGTTTGCCATGTTTTAAAAGCCTCACAATTGTGTTTACAAACCAGTGCCTTTTGTGGTTAATTTGAGTATATCCTAGTTTCACAGTGAGAATAATCAGCTTGTGACTCAGACTAATATTTTACTGTCTGTTACTATTTGATTAAATGACACTAAAATCTGAATAATGACTTGTGTCCCCTCTTTCTCTTTCTCTCTTTGCTGTTTTCAGTAGAGCATGCACCATTTTGAACGTGAATTTTCGGTAAAGTAAACTATGCTGATTTCTCTAACTTTAAAGATGCTCTGTTTCTGTGTGTGATATAGGACCCAAAGTGTCTCGATTTTTGAAGTGATTAACAAGTGGGAAAGCAGATTTGAGACTATTTCCTTATCTGAATATTTAAATGAAATACAGCATCTTTAAAAAAGCACCCAGTGACTTCATCTATATTCATTTCATTTTCATCATGACTTTCAAAATCTTCATTTTCACTCTGATTTCAGTTTTAAAATACAGCTCTAAAACCTGCAAATCAACTGCATGGCATTTTGGTATATTTTAATTTTGGAAACCATAACTCTCAAAAGTCCTGTTGCTGCAAAAATGTTGGTTCCCTAGTTACTCTGATGAAGAGGAAAGAGGGTTAGGCAGTTGAGTTCTTGGTTACAGGGAGACAACTTACTGGCTTTTATAACTGAGGTAGGGAAAAACAGTTCTTTTGTAAGCATCCTTTATAATTCTCGAGCTGTGACAGGAGTACAGCCTCCTCACCTGCCTGAGGCCAAAGGAGAAGGTGGTTCTCCTGAGAGCTGGGGGCTGCCTGCTTCGGTTCTCTCCCAAGAGTAGCTGGTAAGTCTGGTGTTACCCTAGTGTGGTCTCGTGGCCACTTGGCCTCCCCTCTTGTATGTGACCACAGAGGAGCTTGGAATTAGAGAGACCTGTAGATTACTCACTGCTGGCTGCTAACATGAGCCTAAGAGTCAGTGGGGAGGGGAGCTGGGCGCAGTGGCTCACGCCTGTAATCCCAGCACTTTGGGAGGCTGAGGCAGGTGGGTCACAAGGTCAGGAGTTCAAGACCAGCCTGGCCAACCTGGTGAAACCCCGGTGAAACCCCGTCTGTACTAAAAATATAAAAATTAGCTGGGCATGGTGGCACATGCCTGCAATCCCAGCTACTCGGGAGGCTGAGGCAGAGAATCGCTTTAACCCGGGAGGTGGAGCTTGCAGTGAGCCAAGATTGTGCCACTGCACTCCAGCCTGGGTGACAGAGCACGACTACATCTCAAAAAAAAAGAAAAGGAGTCAAGGGGGGAACCCTCAGACATCCTGTCCACAAGGCTGTTGAGGGTGTTTCTGGCCTGGCATTCCTCCCTAGATCTGACCTACGCTCTCCCTGCAGCATTCTCTGCCCTCTGCCAGGGCCTCTGCTGGATTGCCAGGTTCCCATGTGGTTTGGTGGAGAGGATTTGGGGGTGGGTGGAGTAAGCAGTTGGCTCTCAGGGATTTTGTCTAAGAGAAAATGAGATGGGAGAAACCGGGACTGACTTGGTCATAACTGAAGGTAAGCCGTTTGCAGCATCCCCCATCCTGGGTGCGAATTCAGGTATCATCAGTCTAACATGGAATCGGTCTGCTCTTGTATGTGGCCTGGAGATAAGGGTATTGGAGGTCTCTTGGCAGGAGGGACTTATTCACATTTTAGGGATGGAGAGAGCACAGGCAGCAGGCAGTTGTTCCCAGGTTTGTCACAGGCCAAATGGTCAACTTTCATTTGGCCGTTGTTGCCCCTGCCCCCTCTTCCCTCCATTGTTAGCCATGTGTTGTAAGTCAAGCCCCAATGGACCTTTCAGGAAGCTTGTGGACCACGGAAAGGGCCAAAAGGAAAAGCCAAAAACAATCAATGGGGCAGACTGAGTGAGACCAAGTCCCAGGTCTATTTCTGCCTCCTCCAGTTTCCACCTTCTGACCTCTAGACCTCCTCTTCCCTCCAGAGTGTTCCAAACTGGCAAGCTGGGTTCTGGCCTTCCTTGCCCTGGTTGTACATAAGAGCCACCATAGTTGTTGCAGGCCCAGTGGGGAAAAGCGGATGACCTGCTGGGACATCAAGCCCCACTGGACTGCTCCGGCCTGCTGAGGCCACATCAGGGAGATCCTGCTGCCTGTCCTTTCGTTCCATCTGCTTTACAGGCACAGGTTACCCTGGAGCCCTTAGGACAGTGTATTTATTGACACCACCTACATTTTCAAAGAGACTCATTTAAAGTGACAACAGTTTCAGCCTTCACTTGGACAGTGGAAAATCCATGTACTGAACCCCACCTCCAACTCCCAAACTCTGTGGTGGTGCATTTGCACTTCTAATTTTGAGGGCTTGGTAATGAGGCGAAAACCAAGGGTTGGTTCTCTGTGAGGCCAAGCAGTTTTGTTCTGTGCCAAGATGGTAGCCCCTACCCCTGAGCCCAGCCCTGATGACCATCTCCAGCCTCCCAGAATCCTTGCCTGGAGGGCTAATCAGTCTCTAGATGGCCAGTGCTGGGCCTTTAGTAGAACTCCCAAGTACTGCCGCAGCCGAGAGCCCGTCCTTAACTGCACAGTGATTCTTCTGCAGGGAGTCAAAGCACAAACCTGGGAGGCAGAAATCCTGGAGCTCCTTCTGTTACACTACGTGGTCCTGAATATCAAGTCCAGATTCCACTGCCCTTTTCTGGCCATTGGGTGGGAGGGTGCTGGGGAAGGGCATTGGTACCTACTCACCCCCAGGTGGGCAGAGCTCACTCCTTCGGGCCCACTTGGTGTTGCAGTCAAGAGACTCAGTTCCAAAAACCTTCAGCAGAGGTCTCCCCTCCTCCTGGTATTTCACTGGTTGCTCTCCAGAAGTCCTCTTCAGAGGAATGCTTATCACACACGCTTATTCTCCACTTTCCCACTTCAGCAGTTACTTCAGGTTTAAAGTCATTTTTATCTCTGTAACCCTCTGACATAAAGCCAGGAACATTTTCCCACAATCCACCTTAGCATAAAACATAACAGAATTTCATTCATCAGTTGTTATTGTGTAGAACCAATGAACATGTTGGTCATTTGTCTGTATTTAATCTTTATTTGTATTGCTATATTTGAGCATTCCAAGATTGCAGAGCATGAGCGTGTGTGTTTGTGTGGTTCTTTAATTTCAGCTGCCTTAGGTTTGAGTAAAAGATGTAAAGAAAGGTAAGTGATTTTCTATTGTAAGACTTTAACCGATACCTGTTACACTTGGTGAAAAGGATGTACTTACTTGAGTATTGTATTGGTGATTCTGAGCCACTCATCCATACAAACTTAAGTAGGGTAGCTTTACCTGTTATCACAACTCAGTAGCAGTGTAGGGGAAACCACCTGGCAGAATGTCTCCCTGGGGTAGCCCTGGGAGGGACAGAGACAACATCTAACAGGCAGAGAGCTGCAAGGTCACAGGAGACAAGGCAACTAACTGTGACACAGGAACATTCTTTAAGGCAAGGCTTTTTCTGTACTCCGTGTTTATTCTGTCCTGAGAACCATTCATTGATTCCAAAACATAAAATTCGAGTTGCAAATGTCCATGTGCCTGGAAGCTGAGGGAAGGAAGTTTTAGACACCTGCCCAGTTTCCTTCTCCTTGCCCACTGCGGTACAACACGACATTCTAGTTTCTCCCGATGCTTCGTCAAAGACACATTTAGTGCAGTTCTGTCCTGTTCCTTGGTCGGGCCACAATGGAGAGAACAGTACTTGAGAAATATTTCTCTGTAAGAATACCATGGCAGAGAGACCCCTCTGCCCCCTGCTTTGCATTGCTAACAGTTATTAGCATTTTATATTTCCTTAATGCAACCTATCAGGAAATTATTATTTGAGACAGACTCCTCTGGGAAATGAATAACCCAGGAGGCACTGATTCCTTGCTGAGAATGCTGAGTGGTTTGTCATTTTACATAAAATCACATTCTTCAAATATTGTGTGTGTTGGAGCAACGAAAGAACTGTTCATGCCTTATGAGTAACTGACATTCAGGAAGGCCAACTCCATCATGCAGATGTCTATCTTTAATTGCTAGCTCAGAAGTAGACAGAGCTTCCTGGGACCTGGCTAAAGTAACTGATAGATGGAACTCTTCTGTGGGGACTATTACTAATATTTGCAAATGGGGTCAGAGCCTCATCTGTGCAGAGCATGTCACCATATATGGTTTCATGTAATCTGTAATTATTTGTTCCAACAGCCTTTAACATGACTGTTGTTTGAAAAAAATGGCAACTTTTAATTCCCCTTTGATGCTTCTAGCTTTGTTTAGTATTTTAAGAACTCATACAGTACCAGGTATCTTGGTCCCTCTGAGGAAAACATGTGGACTCTCACCAGTCCGTTGTGCTCAGGACTGAGCAGTAGCATGTGTGCAGGGCAGCTGCGGAGGTGCATACTGATTGCCCCTTCTTCCTACACAGGGATATCTGCATTACCTCCACCTCCTCCACCTCCACCACCACCAGCAGCTCCCTTGCCTCCTGCGAGCACCGAGGCACCTGCCCAGCTCTCGTCTCAGGCTGTGAATGGCGTGAGCCGAGGGGCCTTGCTCAGCTCTATCCAGAATTTCCAAAAAGGAACTTTGAGGAAAGCCAAAACCTGTGATCACAGTGCTCCGAAGATCGGCTGAAGCTTCCTGTTTACACTTGGAGGGAAAAGTTGTTTTTTATTCCTACTCACCCCTACCCCCAAACTACCCTCTTCCTGGGAAAATAATTGCTGAGCCAGTACAGCCACAAACAGTACTATTTTGCAGATGCTCATGTAAGAAGCTTTTCAAGAGGGAAATAATTCTTTAAGCAGAATAAAGTTAGGCTGGCATTGCTCCCTTAAGATTTTGCTCCTTTATTAACCCTGTAAAGGAGTCTTGTTTATCCTCTAATGGGCATGCTTCAGGGGCAGCAGCATATTGAAATATTTTCACCAACTAAAGGAAATAGACAGAAAAACAATGATAATATTCAATCACAGCAGTAAATGCCTTTGTGTTGCAAGCCCTTCTACCCCATCAGACAGCTCCTAGAAACATTCCTCTTACAGTTCATTTATCTAAAGCATTTTCTGATTCTTAGATAACTCCAACTTTTGCTACTTTTATCTTAGACATTAACACTATAGCCCAAAGCATAGTTACTTTGCTGAATCAGAAAGCAACTGAGTTCTTCGTTTTCCCCTCAAATAGAATGGGGAACATTCACAACATTCTCTTAAGTTCTAACAGTAATACCATTGTGGTTATAGAACTCAGGGCTGCTAAAGCAACTACTCTAGACCCATAGCTCTTTTTAGTTAGAATGTATTGAAACAGACAAAAATATTAGCATCAGAAAAAGCTATGGCCTATTAGAGGATCTTCTTAATTCTCAGCAATTAAGTTTGGGGCTTGAGGGGGGCAGGTAATTGTTACAACAGAAGTAAATTTGGCATCTATAAAAATCAATTAAGATGTTTGAAAGATTTATTTAAATATATCAATATAGCATCTTTTTAATGTTACTCATTTATTAGATCCTTTATCCTGATTTGCTTAAACCTTTCAATTGCACTTTAAAGGATTATAAATAATCCATTTAAAAATTCAAGTACACACATCAGTGTTGGTTACTATGCAGAGAGAATGTCATTGTGTATAGTTTCATGTAATCTGTGATAAATGTCAGCTGTATTTTTTATTAAAATGATGTCAAGAAAACGTGTTGTCTGTAGCTTGATGAGATATTTCAAATGATAACTTTTTGTAGCATCTGTTGTTAAGAATAGATTCACATAGTCTGAGGTTTCCTTCCTGCCTATCCTGTCTCTATTCTTTTGTGTCTCACTTTTCCTCTAAGAACTAAAAATTCTGTCTTGCTACTTAAATTAGGTACCACCTATATGCTTCTGTAACTAATTTAAACCCATCTTTTCCATCTCAGCTTCTGAAGAGGGCAGTATTTGACAGAATATCTGATCTTTGGCAATGGGAAAAACACCTGACATAAACTTTGCCATAATTTTAAAAAGAATGCTATTAGAATTAATTAGGCATTTAGAGAGTCAGTGGAGAAGTTCCTGTTTCAAGTGTGATGCAACCTAGGTGATGACCTGATGAAGGCTTGAGGCCTGAGTCCTTCTGAAGTCAGTTTTGCTGACTATTTTGGATAGTTCAGATATATGAATACAAACAGGTAATTCTTGTACAGTATCAGCTTATTTTTCACATGGCACTAATTTCTTTTGTTGTTATTTTTAAGACAGGGTTTTGCTCTTTCACCCAGGCTGGAGTGCAGTGACCCAATCACAGGTCACTGCAGGGCTCCAGCGCCCCTCCTATAGGCACACCACCAGATACCTGTTTCTTTGTTTTTTTTGTAGGCAGTGTTTTCACAATGTTGCCCCAGCCTGGTCTCAAACTCCTGGGCTCAAGCAATCCCTGCCTCAGCCTCCCAAAGTGCTGGGATTATAGGCATGCGCTACTGTGCCTGGTGGCACTAATTTCTTAATAGAATTTCAAGTTTTCTACTCGCATTGACTTTTTTTCTATCTTATCTTTGTAGAGATGGGGTTTCGTCATGTTCCCCAGGCTGGTCTTGAACTCCTACACTCAAGGGATCCACCCACCTTGGCCTCCCAAAGTGCTAGGATTACACGTGTGAGCCACCACCACACCCAGCCAATTCTTTTTTTTTTTGAGACAGAGTCTTGCTCTGTTGCCCAGGCTGGAGTGCAGTGGCGCCATCTCGGCTCACTGCAAACTCCGCCTCCCGGGTTCAAGCAATTCTCCTGCCTCAGCCTCCCAAACAGCTGGGACTACAGGCGCATGCCACCATGCCTGGCTTTAGTAAAGATGGGGTTTCACCATGTTAGGATGGTCTCGATCTCCTGACCTCATGATCCGCCCGCCTTGGCCTCCCAAAGTGCTGGGATTACAGGCATGAGCCACCACACCCGGCCCAGTCAATTCTTTTAATATAAAAATATAATAGTCATGGCCAGGTGTGGTGGCTCATGCCTGTAATCCCAGCACTTTGGGAGGCCGAGGCGGATGGATCACCTGGGGTCAGGAGTTCAAGACCAGCCTGGCCAACATGGTGAAACTCCACCTCTACTAAAAATACCAAAATTAGCCAGATGTGGTGGCTAATTTCCTACTCCTGAGGCTGAGGCAGGAGAATCACTTGAACCTGGGAGGCAGAAGTTGCAGTGAGCCGAGACTGTGCCACCACACTCCAGCTTGGGGAACAAAGTCAAACCTTGTCTCAAAAAAAAAAAAAAAAAACCCAGTCACAGGAATTAATTCCTTTATTCCTTATCAAAACAAACTAACAGTAAATGTATACTATATGCTTTAATTTTATACATATAAGTTATCTTGTTTGGATATATCTTTCATCAGGACTCTGCCACATCCATACTTTGTCCTTGTGGTGAGACAGGGTAAAATGTTATATAATTTGTTATTCAAAGAACGTGGCAACTGTAACAGACAAAAGGAAGCATGGCATCTAGGGCAGGAGAGTGGAGAGTTTTCCCCACACAAACACATTTAAACTTCCCTGTACAAAAACACCTGCTGTTGCTTTAGAAATCGTTTTCCTTTATGAGTAGTCAGGTCTTGCAGTACAAGTGCAGTGCCAGCAAGTATTTCAAATAAATTTCAACGACTTGATACTCAAGTCCAAACTAAATATTTAATGTTTTCTTTATTGCAAATATGATGTCTTTGACCTGAGGTATAGAGTTGTCTTCTAGAATCTTTGCATAAGGCATAGGGACGTCAGCACCAGTGACACGAACAGCAGGAGCATCCAGGAAATTGAACGCAGGACCTAGAAGGAAGGCTCAACTGAGAGAGAGCAAATGCCAGCTGGGCACTACCACCTTGGCACAGAGGTGTGGCTCACCAGGAAGAGAAAACACGCTAATTATGGGGAACTGCTTTCTGGATTTGCTTTTAAAATATTTGCCTGAGGAGAAATGCCAAACTTACAAGTTTAAAGTTCAAGTCGTTTGGCCACTCCTAGCTTTCAATCTCTTTATCCTGTACGTATTCAGGTACATGATGTTTACTACAGCTTGACTGTATTCTAGAACCAGTTTCTTTGAAATACCTTCCATGATCCTGGCACAGATTTCAGCTCCTACTCCAAACTGTGGCCAGCCTCCTTCCACAGTTACGAGATGATTTGTCTTCATGACACTGGCTTCTATGGTTTCCATGTCCATTGGTCTGATGGTACGCATATTTATCACCTAAACAGGTAATATAATCAAGTTTACAGAGCTATTGAAGCACAAATAGAGCCTTATCCCCATAATACCATTTCCTTTTTTGTTTCCTGTTAATCTTTGTATCTAGGAAAATCTAATCTGCCTATGAATAGGTACATGAATGTACAAACTGTAAAAGGAGAAATTTTAATTAAAACAAAGATCTGTATGTCCACCACAAGCAGCTCTGTGTAGTTATAGGATTCATTCATCTTCCTTCACTTTTTTTCTTTTGAGATGGAGTTTTGCTCTTGCTGTCCAGGCTGGAGTGTAGTGGCGTGATCTTGGCTCACTGCCACCTCTGCCTTCGCAGTTCAAGCCATTCTCCTGCCTCAGCCTCTGGAGTAGCTGGGATTACAGGCATAGACCACCACACCCAGCTAATTTTTGTACTTTTAGTAGAGATGGGGTTTCACCATGTTGGCCAGGCTGGTCTCGAACTCCTGACCTCAGGTGATCCACCACGCCCAGCCAATCCTCCTTCACTTTAAATTCCCTCATCAAAATGAGTAACAGTTAACAGCTGAGTGCCTATCATGTCCCAAGCACTAAACTAAATGTAATTCTCACAACTGCCCTATCATGGGACAGCATTATCCCCATTTTATAGCTGATGAAACAGATTTAGAGTATATAACTTGCCCAAGTATAACTAGCACATGGTACGTTTCTAAAAGATCCAGAACCTCAGAAGGGTGAGGTGGGAGCATCACTTGGGCCCAGGAGTTAGAAGTTACAGTGAGCTAGGATTCAGCCACTGCACTTCAGCCTGAGCAACAGAATAAAACTTTTTTTCTCTCTCTCGGGGGGATCACTGAGAACCAGAAGAGGTTCAGAGAGCTCCCCATCTCTCAAAAACAAGATCCAGAACCTAAGTGACCTGAGTGGTAAAAAGCTAAGTATGTGAACTGCAGGCAGGTTTCCAGCTTTAAGCAGAGACACAAATGAGTGACAAAGCAAGGTTTTACATCTAATTAACCTGTTACAGAACCCTTCTGGGTCTTAAATCTAAAAGGAGCCTTTCTAATTCTTTAAGAACAAGTAAATGACCACTCACCTCACATTCAACTCCCTCTTTAGATAGCACTGCTGCAGCTTCTAAGCAGTGGCCCACAGGTCTCGAATGGGAAACCACAGTTATATGTGTTCCTGAAAACAGAGTGGTCACAGATGAGAGATCAGATTGAAACTGAAGATGCTACACCACTGTGCAGCCAGCTGTGGCTCTTGTTCATTCATAAAGTCTTCAACTCAACTTCATTCCAGTGAGCTGAGGAATGTGGCAGCCTTCCTAGAAATGAAACACAAACCTACCAGACTGAGATCTAGAAAAGCACAACTGAATGAGAAATTGGGGCATCACATATTCTTAACTTGAGCTCATTCTATAATTTTTCAAAGTATATGACAGTAACTTGTAGGTTAAATTTTACCAAAATTGAGGGACTGGATTAAAAATACTGTTTATGTATCTTAGCTCTCTTACCTTGCCTTTCTATTTTGGCTTTTCCAATAGGAATCAGAAAATCTTTTGACTGAGCTTCCGGAGGAAATTCAAAAGGAACCCCATACATCAATTCATTCTCTAGCACCACGACTGAAAAACATAAATATTTAAACAAAAGTAACTAATCACATGCAGAATGACTAAAACTATACAAAGCAATATCATTCATCTTGTGAGAAGTTTCACTGTGCTGATTAGCCTTATTTCTACCACGACCAGCAGCCTTGAGAGCAGTTTAGGTACTTAAATTTGTAGTTTGGTCAATATAATTTTATCTATTAAAACCAGTATTGTGGGTGTGCTGATTAGCCTTATTTCTACCACGACCAGCAGCCTTGAGAGCAGTTTAGGTACTTAAATTTGTAGTTTGGTCAATATAATTTTATCTATTAAAACCAGTATTGTGGGTGTGCAGTAAATGTCTCCCTTACCTAGCTGGCCCCCTTATAGTTGGAAATAGGAAAAGCAAGCACATTCTTTACTGTCTTTACTATATAAATTATTAACATTTTATATGATATATCTAAGCCTAACTAAAAGACTTTAATGGTTTCCTCTGTGCAAATATATCATTTTAGTTTTTCAATTTTCAAAAAAAAACCCAAAGGGTCCCTGTGCTGACCTGGATTGTTATCCCGAATGGCTGATTTAATAAGTCCTTTAGCATCCTCTGAATTCCAGGGACTGACCACCTTTAAGCCTGGGCAGTGCCCATACCAGGCAGCAAAGCACTGTGAGTGCTGGGCAGCTACACCTGCTGAGGCACCATTGGGCCCCCTGAAGACTATAGGCACAGGCTGAAAGCCACCAGACATGTAGTAGGTCTTGGCAGCTGAGTTTATAACCTGGTCAATGGCTTGCATGGAGAAATTGAAGGTCATAAATTCACAAATGGGCCGCAACCCAGCCTGTAAAATCAAAAATGTGGATGTTAAAAAGACTAGAAACAGCAATAAAGACTAGCAAACAATCACTCCAAGTCTTCCAACATTCAAATAAAGTTTTTATTTTTTATAAACAGGGTTTCACTGTCATCCAGGCTGGAGTGCAGTGGCGCACATCATAGCTCACTGCAGCCTGTAACTCCTAGGCTCAAGTAATCCTCCTGCCTCAGCATGCAGAGTAGCTGGGACTACAGGCAAGCACCACCACATCTACCTACTTGGAATTGTTTTGTTTTTTTCCCAAATGTTTTTAAAAGGTGATGTTAAATATCTTTGGGGATGGGCACAGTGGCTCACGCCTGTAATCCCAGCACTTTGGGAGGCCAAGGTGGGCAGATCACTTGAGGCCAGGAGTTCGAGACCAGCCTGGCCAACATGGTAGAACCCCATCTCTACTAAAAACACAAAAATTAGCTGGGCATGGTGGCACGACCTGTAATCCCAGTCACTATGGAGGCCGAGGCAGGAGAATCGCTTGAACCTGGAAGCTGAGATCATGCCAGTGCACTCCAGGCTGGGCGACAGAGTGAGACTCCGTCTCAAAAGAAAACAAGAAATGTCTTTGGATAAGCTTCCCATAAAGAGTATTACATACCATAGCTGCACCTACAGCAATTCCAGCAAAGCCCATCTATAAAGTAAAATATAAACTTAAGTGAAAATCCATAAAAATGAAGACAGTGGACACTAACAGACATGCCCTCTAGGGTCTGCTTCCCCCTGGAAGGCTTACCTCTGATATGGGAGTGTCAATAATCCTCTTGTCTCCATATTTCTTCCACAGCCCTCGACTAACCTACAATTAAGATTTGATCCCTTAAGTGTATCTGGGGGTAACAGTGACCTCAATTTTGTATAACTTTCATATATTTTAGTTACCTTGTATGCCCCGTCGTACTGGGCAACTTCTTCTCCAAGCAGAAATACCTTCTCATCTCTTTCCAGCTCCTCATCCATACCCTGATTAATAGCATCACGAACTGTCACCTGTCACAGGTATGCAAAAACTGTCAATAAGAATTGTTTGAGATTCAACTAAGATTTTCTTCCTTTATATTTACCTAGGCTGCCCAGAGCATACAATATAAAAACACTAGAACAAGTTTCTCTTTAAAAACTCAAAGAATTCTAAAAGTAACATTTCTATCACACATAGTTGGTCTTTGATTGTATGTGTTAGTGTACTGAGCACTCACTAGGTGCCAAACACTTTGCATCCAGAATGTAGGAGTTGCTATTTTAATATAATGAATGGTAAAATATAGTTTTAAAAAAAAGGAAGGAGAGGAGAATTAACATACAATCCATCAATTCCACTTCTATGTATATGCCCCAAATAACTGAAAGCAGGGATTCAAGCATATACTTGCACATCAATGTTCACAGCAGCATTATTCACAATAGACAAAACAAGGCCAGGCACTAAAAATAAAAAAATTAGCCGGGTGTGGTGGCGGGCGCCTGTAATCCCAGCTACTCAGGAGGCTAAGGCAGAACTGCTTGAACCCAGGAGGCGGAGGTTGCAGCGAGCCGAGATAGTGCCATTGCACTCCAGCCTGGATAACAAGAGCAAAACTCCGTCTCAAACAAACAAAAACAAGAAAATGTCGGGCTAGGCGAGGTGGCTCATGCTTGTAATCCTAGAACTTTGGGAGGCCAAGGCAGGCACATCACTTGAGGCCAGGAGTTCAAGACCAGCCTGGGCAATATGGTGAGACCCTGTCTCTACTAAAAATACAAAAATCAGCCGGGTGTGGTGGCGCCCGCCTGTAATCACAGCTACTCAGGAGTGTGAGGCGCGAGAATCCCTTGAGCCCAGGAGGTGGAGGTTGCAGTGAGCTCAGATCGCGCCACTGCACTCCAGCCTGAGTGACAGAGCGAGACTATCTCAAAAATACATACATATATATATTATTCAGCCTTAGGAAGGAATCAAACTCTGACGCATGCTACAACATGGATGAACCCTGAGGACACTACGCTCAGATAAGCCAGACACAAAAGGACAAATTATGCCACTTATATAAAATTCTAGAATAGGTAACCTCATAGAGACAGAAAAGTACAACAGGGGTTACCACGGGTTTGGTTAAGGGAAATGAGGAGTTACCGAGTAACGGACAGTTTCTGTTTGGGATGATTAAAAAGTTCTGGAAATGGATGGTGGTTAATGGTTGTACAACATGGTGAATGTACTTAATGCCACTGAATTATACACTTCTAAAAAGTACATTTTAAGTTAGGTCTATTTTGCTGTAATTTAAAGAAAAAAAAACATGAAGTGAGGGAAGAAAGCCTAATCTTAGTTTTCCCTCATTGCCCAGCCAGCTGTGAGGTAGTGACTCGTCGGGGTGATAAGCGCCAGGCGGCGACAGAGGCAGCAGGAGCTCCAGGGACGATGCTAGCTCCGCAAACCAGGCCCACGGCGCCGGCCGGCCACGGCGCAGGCGCGACTCCGGCCCCCTTCCCGAGAGAAGAGGGCCCCTCCCCGCCCTCGTCCGACAAGCGCCCGCGCCGGTTACCTGCAGCGCAGCCGGGGCGGTCCAGTGAAAGCGCCTCTTCAGCAGCCCGGAGACCTGGCAGGGAAAGAGGAAGATGATGGCGGGACGCAGGGTGGACACGGGTGGCGTGGGAATACAGGCCGCGCGCTGCTGCCTACCTCTCGAAGGGGTCGCCGCACCAAGCCAGATACCGCCGCCATCTTGATCGTGTCCTCTATCCGCTGCCAAATGACAACACAGAGGGGCCGGCAGACGTGAGAAAGCCCCGCCTCCCCCGGCGCGGGCCAATGGCAAGGCGCGGCGCCTGCGTGACTCGGCCCCCCTCCCCCGCCCACCGGGTGAGGGGCCGCGGGGCCGGGCCGAGGTGACTGTATGGGTGGCACTGCCCCTCTGCCTGGAGCCGCCTCAAATCAACTTTATTGACAGTAGGCGGTGACCGACTTGCGGGGTGCACGCTGGGCACACGTGCCTGGTCGGTGTTACTTGAAGCGTGGGGACTAAAAGTCAGACACTGAGGAGCCTGATCTCTGGAAGCTGGAGAGACCTTAAGAGGCCAACCTGTTGTGGGTACTGGAATCCTTTGGGCACCAAGAAGTGCTTGCACACGCTGTAGTGATGGGGAACTTAACACTTTATGAGTGAACCTAGTCTTCCCTGGACAGTGCTGTCTGTTAATTCCTTATAATGCAGACCACAGCTTTCATTGATTGCATTAAGCACCTACTGTGAGCCAAGCATTGAGATCTGTGCCTTATAGCTCATTCTCACAGTACCCCACTTGGGTAATTAGTGTTATTATTATCTCCATTTTGAAGATGGGTAAACTGGAGCAGAAATTGATTAAATGAGCCGATATTTAGGACTGACTCTAAAGCATGGTCTTTTCCCACTGCTTCCTGAAGCAGAGGTTGGGGTCCTGTTTGGGGGAAGGTTACAACAACTTTAGAGAAGGCCCTATGGGGAGATGCCTAACACTTGACCATAGGGACAACCTCTGGAAGCTCATTAGTCTTAGTTTGGCCCTTGGGGTCAGATGGGACAATTGGAGACCCAGTCTCCACCCATCCCCGAGACATTCCAAACATTCCCTTCTGTGGATCACAGCTGCAGGCTGCCAAATTAGGAATTTGCAACTTCCAAATTAAGGTTTTGTGGGCTGTGATGAGGAGTCTGGGTTTATAATCTAAGGTCTCTGGGACCCAGTGCAGTAGTGCATCTAGGGCCATCCCTAATTGATCAGTAGGTTGCTGACTGGGAATGGGAAGGGGTGGAGGCAAAGGCATAGCAGGCGGATGCTGGGAAGTCTGTGGCGGCGACAGAGTCAGACTAGGAGGCAACTTCCAGATGGAGAGGAGGGGGACAGTTTTGAGTTCTATTTGGGCTAGAATCAATAGGAATGCTGTAAGTGCTAGGGAAGAGCTGAGGAAAATTTTGGATTTTTGTCGTTGTTGGATGGATAGATGGGACAAGGGAGGAGCCTGGGGCAGTGTAATTGCGAGGAGCTGGGGAAGTAAGAGTCTATTTTTGTTTTTTGAGATGGAGTCTCTCACTGTCACCCAGGCTGAAGTGCAGTCGCGCCATCTCAGCTCACTGCAACCTCTGCCTCCCAGGTTCAAGTTATTCTCCTGCTTCAGCCTCCCGAGTAGCTGGGATTACAGGCACCTGCCACCATGCCCGGCTAATTTTTTTATTTTTAGTAGAGATGAGTTTTCACTATGTTGGCCAGGCTGGTGTTGAACTCTCGACCTCAAGTGATCCACCTGCCTCAGCCTCCCAAAGTGCTGGGATTACAGGCATGAGCCACTGCAGCCAGCCTTTATTCTTTAGATGACTGGGACATACCCAGGTTGGCTGGAGCCTAGGGCCTAGTCAGGACTAGAGATAGAAATTTGGGGATAGCTGCATGGAGATGACCTTTACTCTCTGGGACTCTGTCTCATCTGTAAAATGGACGGATGATCTTCAAGATGTAGAATCAACGCCTTCTGAGTCTCCCTCACCCACCACCATCATCTAGTCCCATCAGTCCCTGCCAGGAAGCCTGAGGAATGGCCAGCACTTCCCAGACTGCCACAGCATCCCTGAGAAACTCCTGAACTTGAGATTTCAGCCCCCCAAAATTTGAGGGTGGTGCTTAGAATGAAAAAGTGAATCAGTCCTTCCCACCTTTCCCACCACCCAGCACCAAAAGATTTCAGGATCAGATTTGCCAAGCAAAAGATGTTCCAGGAAAGGAGTTCCGATTGAGATTCCAGGAGAGAGCTCTTGGATCTCACACAAGAAAGAATTCAGGGCAAGTCCACAGTGCAAAGCAAAAGCAAGTTTAGTAAGAAAGTAAAGGAATAAAAGAATGGCTACTCTATAGACAGAGCAGCCCTGAGGGCTGTTGGTTGCCCATTTTTATAATTATTTATTGATTTTATACTGAATGAGGGGTGGATTATTCATGCCTCCCCTTTTTAGACCATATAGAGGGTAACTTCTTGATGTTGCCATGGCATTTGTAAACTGTCATGGCGCTGGTGGGAGTGTAGCAGTGAGGACAACCAGAGGTCACTGTCATTGCCATCTTGGTTTGGGTGGGTTTTGGCCAGTTTCTTTGCTGCAACCTGTTTTATCAGCAAGGTCTCTAGGACCTGTATCTTGTGCTGACCTCCTATCTCATCCTGTGACAGAGAATGCTTGACTGTCTGGGAATGCAGCCCAGTAGGTCTCAGCCTGGTTTTACCCAGTTCCTATTCAAGATGGAGTTGCTGTGGTTCACATTCCTCTGACATTTGCCTCATCCCTATTATAAGAGAAACTTTAATCCTAAAAGTTTCAGAGGGACGAAGATCCATCTTCTGTAACTTTTTCAGGCCAAATAGGGGTGATGATATTCCTGCCTACCTATTAGGGTCTCTTATATTCAGGGTAGAGAGGAGCTCAGTCAGAAAACATCAGTATGGTGAGGGCCATACTGGTGAGGATCATAACTCCAAGTTCCAACAAAAGGTGATATCTGGAAGATTAATAAGTATTCAGTTTAAGAAAACATTCAGTAAGCTTATCCTGCACTCCTACACAAAGAGTACAATAGGAATATATTCCACAAGAGTAAAGCAAAATAAGTAAAATTATCCCAAGTAACCTAAATTAGAAGGCTTTCCATGAACTGGGCAACTGTTGGAACCAAGCTGATGTGGGGTTGCTAGCTGATTCCAGGGTGTCCAGAATTAGAATATTGATTCAGATTTTTACGCACATCCATGTGAAGAGACCACCAAACAGGCTTTGTGTGAGCAATAAAGCTTTTTAATCACCTGGGTGAAGGCCAGCTGAGTCCGTGAAGAGAGTCAGTGAAGGGAGGTAGGGGTGGGGCCATTTTATAGGATTTGGGTAGGTAGTGGAAAATTACAGTCAAAGGGGGTTGTTCTCTGGCTGGCAGGAGTGGGGGCCACAAGGTGCTCAGTGGGGGAGCTTTTGAGCCAGGATGAGCCAGGAGAAAGAATTTCACTGGTAATGTCATCAGTTAAGGCAGGAACTGGCCATTTTCACTTCTTTTGTCATTCTTCACTTGCTTCAGGCCATCTGGGTGAATACGTGCAGGCTTGGGCTCAGAGGCCTGACACCATCACTGTTGTTTGTTTTGAGTAGCAGTCAGAGATCACTGGTTGGTTCACGGGAATAAGCAGGGTTAGCCTAAATTGCAGAAACAAACTTAAAAACAACTGATGAGACTAGAATCTAATAACAAGCGTACCATAGTTCTTGAAACGTAATATTTCTCTCTCCAGTTTCCCATTTTTACTAAAGACAAATCTTGGTAAGACTGATTTGCTTTATTATACTTGGCCTGATTATTTGTATAAAGTGCAGCAAGAATAATTATTTTTCATATAAACTCTTTTATTTATTTATTTATTTATTTATTTATTTATTGAGATGGAATCTCACTCTGTCACCCAGGCTGGAGTGCAGTGGTGCAGTCTCAGCTCACTACAATCTCTGCCTCCTGGGCTCAAGCAATTCTCCTGCCTCAGCCTCCCAAGTAGCTGGGATTACAGGTGTCCATCACCGTGCCCTACTAATATTTGTGTATTTTTAGTACAGACAGGATTTCACCTTGTTGGCCAGGCTGGTCTCGAACTCCTGACCTCAAGTGATCTGCCCACCTTGGCCTCCGGAAGTGCTGGGATTACAGGTGTGAGCCACTGCACCCAGCCACATAAGCTCTTTTTAAATTGGCATTCATGGAACTCTGTTCCAAAGAAGGAATCTTAGATAAGACCCCTAGAACTGAGCCCTGCCATGGGTTTGTACCCTCAGATACCTATGAGTTGGGTAAATTCCTTTCTTCTTGAGGTTCCAAGATAACTTGGAGTTCCTGGGCCTGTTAGAAAGTGACATTGTTTACTTACCACAGGTCAGAAACCCTGTACAAGGACTGTGTAGGCAAGGTATGAGGCCAGTTCCCCAGGGGGCTTCTATTGGCTCTATAAGTCAAGTTTAATTCCTTAAAAGAAAACATGCCATTCCAGTCAAAGCCTTGATAAAATAACCAGTTTCTCCAATTGTGTGCTGTTGCAAAAGAAAACATATACTTATTTGTACTTATGCAGATAACTATATTGCATAAATTAGGAATACTCAATTAGTTTGACCATATGTAAGATTTTCATAAACCTTTTATTAACCCTTTACTTTTTTTGTGAAAGAACAGATTAGTGTTCTAAGAAAAACTTGTTGTACTTTTATTCTAATGCTTAATTTATGGAAAACCTGAATAATACCCCTTTAACTTTAGCCAATATGTTCACATGAAGAATTTCTTTTTACAAGATTCATTTTTTTATAAACTTTTCATAACTTGCTCAAACCTTTAGCTTTATCCTGTTTAACTTAAAACAATCCCTTTACCCTTTAGGCAAGAAAAATCCACATTCCCGGGACTTCTTATAATCTTTTACCAAAAATACATTTCGCTTTCCCTACATGCCTTACATGTGGAAGAACTGTTTCTTTAGTAGTCTCAAATACATATTACAATGTTAACTCTTAGCAACTTTTACTTTTGGTGAAAACCTTGGTAAGTAAGGGGTTTGGGTCCAGGGTTTCCACACTGTAGTCCCTTCAGTGGTCACCAGAAAGATGTTATAGGAAAGGTGTCCCCATCCAGACCCCAAGAGAGGGTTCTTGGAACTGGCACAGAAAGAATTCAGGGCGAGTCCACAGTGCAAAGCAAAAGCGAGTTTACTAAGAAAGTAAAGAATAAAAGAATGGCTACTCCATAGACAAAGCAGCCTCAAGAGCTACTGGTTGCCCGTTTTTACAGGTATTTCTTGATTATATGCTAATTGAGGGGTGGATTATTCATGTCTCCCCTTTTTCGACCATATAGGGTAACTTCCTGATGTTGCCATGGCATTTGTAAACTGTCATGGTGCTGGTGAGAGTGTAGCAGTGAGGATGACCAGAGGACACTCTCATCTCCATCTTGCTTTTGGTGGGTTTTGGCCAGCTTCCTTCCTGCAAACTGTTTTATCAGCAAGGTCTTTATGACCTGTATCTTGTGCTGACCTCCTATCTCATTCTGTGACTGACAATGCCTTAACTTTCTGGGAATGCAGCCCAGTGTTACCAGGGGGTCCTTGTTCTTAGAGCTCCCAAGATGGGCTGGGCACGGTGGCTCATGCCTGTAATCCCAGCTCTCAGGGAGGCAGAGGCGGGAGGATAGCTTGAGCCCAGGAGTTCAAGACCTGCCTGGGTAATATAGCAAGACCCCATTCTCCACAAAAAGGGAAAAGAAAAAAAAAAAGAGCTCCCAAGATGGTAGTGGGCCACTTCCAAGATGGCGGTAAGGGAGCAGACCACCCCTCATATGGTCTTATGCCCAATTTCTGCCTCCAAAGAAAGAAGAAGTAAAAACTAAAAGGCAGAAATGAAATCCACAGGCAGACAGCCCAGCGCCACACCCTGGGCCTGGTAGTTAAAGATCAACCCCTGACCTAACAGGTTATGTTATCTATAGATTACAGACATTATATAGAAATGCACTGTGAAAATCCCTATCTTGTTTTGTTCTGATCTAATTACCAGTGCACGCAGCCCCCAGTCACGTACCCCCTGCTTGCTCAATCCATCACGACCCTGTCATGCACACCCTTAGAGCTGTGAGCCCTTAAAAGGGACAGGAATTGCTCACTTGGGGAGCTCGGCTCTTGAGACAGAAGTCTTGCTGATGTTCCCGGCCGAATAAACCCCTTCCTTCTTTAACTTGGAGTCTGAGGAGTTTTGTCTGTGGCTCCTCCTGCTACATTTCTTGGTTCCTTGATCAGTAAGCGAGGTGATTGGCAGATAGTGGAGGCAGCTTCTTAGGTGGCTTAAGTCTGCCCTGTGGAACATCCCTGTGGGGGACTCCGACCAGCCAGAGCGATGCAGATCCTGAGAGTGCTCCCAGGTAAGCATTTGCCCCAGTGGGACGCCTCGCCAGAGCAGTGTGTGGCAGGCCCCCATGGAGGATCCAAGTAGTGGCTGAACACCAGGAAGGAATGGGCACTTGGAGTCTGGACATCTAAAATTTGGTAAGACTAGTCTTTGAAACTTGCCCACTCTGTTTGAGTGGAAGCGTGGCCTGATCACCCACGGCCTGCCTTTATTGGCACTTTGGTTTTGGTTTTCATTTTGACTTGGTTTGAATTGCTTGACAGGACTGGTCTTGGAAACTTGCCCACTCCATTTGAGTGGAAGTGTGGCCTGATCACCCATGGTGTGCCTGTACCGGCACTTTGGTTTTTGTTTTTGACTTGACTTGGCCTGCTTGATACTTTGGTTTTGGTTTTGACCTGGCTTGGATTTCTGGATGTTCTGATTTTGGTTTTGATTTTGTTTTGGTGCAAACTGCAAAAGTGTGTGTGTGTCCTTTTTACCCATTCTTTGTTTTGTGGTGTGCATGTGGTGTGAGCATGGTGTTTTATCTCGAAGAAGCATAGGTCAGGCACAAGTAAGCCCACCCTACTAGGAACTATGTTGAAAAATTTCAAAAAAGAATTTAAAGGAGACTATGGAGTACTATGACACTAGGAAAACTTAAAACTTTGTGTAAGATAGACTGGCCAGCATTAAAGGTAGATTTGCCATTAGAAGGAAGCCTGGGCCAGGTGCAGTGTCTCACGCCTGTAATCCCAGCACTTTGGGAGGCCGAGGCGGGCGGATCACAAAGTCAGGAGATCGAGACCATCTTGGCTAACACGGTGAAACCCCGTCTCTGCTAAAAATTCAAAAAATTAGCCAGGCACGATGGCGGGCGCCTATGGTCCAAGCTACTCGGGAGGCTGAGGCAGGAGAATGGCATGAACCTGGGAGGCAGAGCTTGCAGTGAGCCGAGATCACACCACATCATTGATGAACTGAATGTGCTAGTACCAGAAATTCCAGGAAAAACAAGAAATTTGTTCTTGCAATTAGCTGAGCATGTAGCCCAGTCTCTCAATGTCACTTCATGTTGTGTATGTGGAGGAACTGTAATAGGAGATCAATGGCCATGGGAAGCCCAAGAATTAGTACCTACAGACCCAGTTCCTGATGAATTCCC